>NC_092197.1:21338034-21476866 GCF_043641665.1 Enoplosus armatus
ACTGTCAGATACTGACAGACCGCATCACTGCTGAAGTTATCTCTTTACTGTACACACAGAGAAGAACATAAGAATCCATCTTAAGACCATCTTTCCAAAACGTGGGAGCACTAATAAAGAGATCCTCCTTTAAAGCCGGACTTTAATTAAGAAGCTTGTTTTATTGAAGGACCAAAACCCTGTCTTCTGTTATTATTATATAAGTGTACCTGAAGGCGTCAAGACCTGTGAAGGGTCCCGTCTCAGTGTTGGGGCTGGGGTGGCTCAGGAAGTCATTCAGCATCAGTCTAGCCAACGATTTCTGCACCAGTTTGCAGTATGGAGAATGGAAAACGAGATAGCCAAAGTCGTCCAAGCTGAAGCGCTTCTCTAAACCCTCTGTCAAGAAGAAGAACAATTAGGCCATATAAGCCTGGACACACCAAACCATGACCCCAAAACCGAGGTACATACTGAACTGTGAATTTTGTGTACTATGACACCTGTAGTATTGGATGCCTTAAAAAGAATGCCTTGTTGCATTTGATGTGTTAAAGTTACACATATTATTTTAACTTAAAAGGGTAGTTGGATTGGTTAGCTAGTAATATTAGGCCACACACACACACACACACACACACACACACACACACACACACACACACACACACACACACACACACACACACACACACACACACACACACACAGTGATGTATTGATAAGATACCTAACTAACGTTAGGTCTGTCTGAGTTATTCATATTCCTTTGTTTGACTACGTTCTTACTGATCCCGGCCCGCCTGTAACATGTGCCGCACCGACCACCACCACAAGTAAATTCTAAACCTGTGGGAAACACTGATCTGCATACAACTCTCATTTTGTTGCACCTCTCCTTCCACCTCTGCACCATGCACACTGTGCAAGGTATAAAAATACCAACGCGACAAAGCTCATTTCAAGGTCAGGAACACACCAACACGTTGCACTGTCATGGGTACATCGCCCATTATATCAAGCCTAGAGAGTGGAGCTGGAAATGTTGTGCTGCTTATGAATGGTTTGTAATGTGTCTTTAATAGCCTTGTGGTCTCAGATACTGTACACGTTGACACATCAAGTTAAAGGCTCATCTCATTTAACTACTTTATGGTCACTGAACTTCTTAGCGCAGCAAGCAGTTAACATCCTAAACCCTCTTAACTAATTAGGCTATGATCCGACCAGTCCCTCCACTGCACCTCCTCCATGTGCATGACAGCAACAGCATCTTTCCAACAGAAGGGTACTTTGACAGGTAAAAGAGACGCATCACTGTTACTGATTATGTGGCCGTATTATGCGTTTTTCTACTGGAACCTTAGATCTGTGTTGTGTTTTAAAACGGTCTTGAGATGTATCATCTTTAACGTAGAGCAGTGACTGAATGTGTAATTTAGTAAGATGAGTGTGCAAAACGACACATCTTTCTTGTCGAGGTGCTGAGTACCCTAATCTCTGATACCTCCGCACCTGATGAAGAGCCAGTATACTTCAAAGTGTACTTTTTAGAGCCCGGCTGATACTGGATTTTTGGGACTGATGCTGATATTAGGGAGTAAAAAAAATTCTGATATCGGCCAATGTTCTTTATATATACACATAATTATATATTTGAACTGAAACTAAGTTTTCATTGCATGCTCCATTCTATATTCTGCTCTAAATGACTTAATCTTCACTAATGATGAATTTATATTAATATAGGTATATAGGTATATAAAAAAACGCATTAAGTCAACACTCAACAGACCAACATTGTCCTGGTCCATCCTGGTTGGTGCTGGTTTGAACCATTAGTGAGGTGGCTGCTACATTTCTTCACTCCAGCTGTATTTTACTATGATGTTCATGAAATCATATCCCTGCAGTGCACTCTGCAGGACAAACCATGAAACGATACCACTTTTAAGTGACCCCAGACATCTTTCACTTAATAAATAAAGTGATGCATCTATGACTGGCCAATATCAGGCTCTGGTACTTTAACTTCTTAACTTATATAATATAAATATAAAAACAAACCTACATGGAACACCTGAAATGCTGGAGGATCCGTCTATATTGATCACAGGTAACCATTTTAACTCACCTCTTTGCCACTGTGCATGGATCTTGTTGCGATACACAGAGTAGCAACGGTCCAAGGCACTGAGGTAGCACTCTATCGACAGCTTGCCGTCGACAACAGGGTACTCTGACACCAGGTCTGGCTTGTAGAAGTCATATGCATGCTGCATGTGGGTTCCTCGCAGACCTGCACCACAGCAGATATCAGCAACACACTCACACTGCACTAAACACACACTCAATTCAGCTCCTCCTATACATCCACGACTCCTTCTATGCACGTATGACACAGATACAATTCTGTTTTATGCTCACCTAAAAATATTTCTCTTAATAAACTTTTCCACAATGACTGAGTTAGTTAAAAAATCACTTGTAAAAAAATCCTGGCTTCACTTCCAAGTGTCTAAAAACATTAAACTCTTGCTGAACAGCAAAGGAGATTAAATCAAAACGTGGTACAAAGGTTAAGCAATCAGTAAACATTTGGATGATGGTGTCAGCTAAATAACAGTGGGATGTACTCAATAAGTCAGTCATTGCCTGACAAATTGAGCACAACAAACAGTTATCACTAAACTGACCTCGTTCAAAGGCCAGAGGAGCATTAGGCCCCACCAGCATGGCCACGGCACCAGCACCCCCCGTAGGCCGGGCACTTCCTGTGGCGTAGACAGCAATGTCCCCAGCTACCACCAAAGCATAACGCCCTGCAGAAAGAAAACATGAAGAGAAGCTGATTCGAAGAACATATACACAAATCTCTTCTCTACAATGGAATCATCAGCACTGTGGCATTTAACCTCACATAAAGGTGTTGCAGCAATCTCATTGTATGGGAGTGTAACGAGTCATTTGATGCAATGATTAAGGCTGATTAAATGCAGCTATCTGATAAAATAAATAATCTTATCAGTCAGGCTTTAGCAGTAATTGATACAAAACACTTTGAATCACAATGATGCAACTGATGAACTAGGCCCAAAAGGCAAGCTAAAACTGGTACCTGCAACTGAGAGGGAGTGTGTAGCAAACATTGTTCAGGCTGACCACAGTAAACGTTTTAAAATATGCGGGATGCTGTTTAATCAATTGCTTTTATCCAGCAAGGAAAAGAAAATCAAAGATATTCTAAAAATCATTCTAGTTTGACGCTGTTAAAATGGAAACAGTCTGAGGTCTCTGGTGTTTGGCATCATCTCCTAATACTTAGTGTATTATTAGAACCATTACTTTTTGTGTTGTAGGAGAGTAAAAATAATTTCAGATGTTTTTTTTTTTTTTTTATATCAATAGCATTTTGGCTTATTGTTACAGAATCAAATTGTGCTGTCCAAAACTGCATCAAAAATGAATTACCATTATTGTACAGTCAACTACTATAACAATTACTTTTGATTAACCAATTAGTTTCTTAACAGGAAATTAAGTGACTAAACAACAACATTTATCAACCAAAAATGGTAACCATTCTCTGGTTCCAGCATCTCTTGCTGCTTGTCTTTGGTTTATATCATTGGGAAGATGTGTCCTTTAACTCTGGGAAACTCTATGACAGACATTTGTCGTCACATTTTATAGACCAAGTAATTGATCAATTCATGGGGGAAAACAACCATGTAATAATGAAAATACATCAACATACATTAACTCAAGTTTGTTCACTCACCATCCCATGAGCTGGACTCCACCCAATTGACAGCATTGAAGAGTGCAGCTGTACCACCGTAGCAGGCGTTTGTGGTGTCAATGCCTTCCACATCTGTATTGCCAGAGTCCTCGAACAGCTGCATGATGACCGTCTTGACAGACTTGGACTTGTCTATGATGGTCTCAGTGCCGACCTCCAGTCGACCCACGCTGTCGTAGGACAAGCCGTTCCTGTCCATCAGCCTCTGGACCACCGTCAGACATAAAGAGTTGATGTCCTCGCGGTCGGAGCAGAAGCCCATGCGAGCTTGGCCCAGGCCAATAGTGTATTTACCGGCTGGCACACCGTCAAACTGCTCCAGCTCTGCCTGGTCCACATACTGGGATGGGAAGTACATTTCCATGGCAATTATACCCACATCTTTGGGCCATGGTCCCAAGCAACTGATTGGGGCTGATCCAGGCATCCTGAAAGGGTTGAGAAGGGATTTCGGATTTTGTTGAGCATTGTGTAAATGCTGGAGTACTACAACTTTGAAATGTCTACAATAATTAACCAGGTGCCTGCAACGCCTCTTAACTGCTACTGTTGGAATGAGTGAATAAAAAGGTGGTACACACACACACACACACACACACACACACCACTACTTGAAGCTACACATGCACAGCCTACAGCTCCCAAAACGTTATTAATAACATTGTTAAGTAGGTCAAAGTGCAGCATTACTGACTCTGCTTGAAGAATACCAGCCACTATTTACATCCATCCATAAAGTTAATGTTATGCATCATCAGAGACCACCAGCTATTTCAGAAAGGAGAGACCCATCCAGCAAATTAGCTTTTTCTTGCACTCGACATGTTTTTAGAAGACTGCGATTTGATAACTTCTCAGTAAACTAGTAACACTGGAGTGTCAAAGTAGTATCCGATGTTATGTTAACATTAGACACGATACATCAAGATTGTGTCGTTGTTCCACTGTTAGCTTAGAGAGCTTACAGCTAACATTATTTAGCTAATGTAAGGTTAGCTATCTGGCAAGGTTACTGAGAACATGAACCACCTAGCATGTAGGCTAAGATCGTTGCACTAGTAGTATGACTTACTGCGTTGGTTGAGACACTATTACCTGTCTGCTTTACTTGACGTTTATACTCTAACCAAACCAACTCAATACCAGTCACGTTGCACATGGGTTAAAAAAAGACACCAAACCACACACATAAAAAGTTTCTAGCGGTAAGTTAGCTAATTAAAAAAAGGCATAAACAGGACATTTTCAGAATTAACCTTAGCTAGGTTGTTGTAGCATTTGTTAGGTCTAAAGCTAAGTCTGACAGCTAGCCGTTAGCTGATATTGCTTATTACACGTACCTAAACAGCTACATAAAGCTTGTGTTTGGGAGACAGACACCAGATTAGAGTAGAGAAGAGCAGAAGTGGGGGAAAGAGCAACGGGATTTCCTGGAACTTAAGTCGTTTATGACCGGTCCAGTTATCTGTAACGTTAACCGGTTAGAGTGTCACACTGAAGGGTTGTGTAAGAAAATATTGGTTTGTTGCCTAAGACAGTATGTACGTAGTATGTATAAAGGAAACATATAGTTGGACAAAATCCCTATTCAGGACACCGAATTTGACTGGTCATACTACGGAGGAACAGCATGATTTCAGCCAGTTAGATTGCTAACGTTACCCGGACAAAATAGCTGACGGACCAGCTTCCTATCCAACTCATTGGGCTAAAATGTACCTACAACAGCCTAATTTAACGTTAGCTGACTTGTGTCTTATGAAACTTTTTACCAACTGTTAGAAATGTGCCAGCTAGCATAAGTGAATAACTTATTAACAATAATGACAATAACAATAATAACAATTCTGATTTAATCTTAACATCCCACACAGATTCCCGAGATGACAGGCTTCTGATGACGAATATCCTCTATTAACACTTAACAGACCAAAACGAAATTAAACATATGACGTGGCAGACCGTACATAAAGCCTCTCACCTGTGTGTGAAGTCAGTTAACTCCAGTGATGGTGACAGTTACTACTCCGTTGTTATTCGTATCCAGCCCACCAGTCTTCTTCGCTCCGGCAGAAGTGTTTTTATATATGACGATGACAGAGCAGTGTACAACCGGCTCTACAGCACCTGGCTTCCTGTCCAATAACAGCTCACGGACGACATGCGGCGCTACTAAGTCCCGCAGGTTCCTGGCCAATCGGAGATTAGGACTCACAACCACGCGCCAGAGCCGTATAGGCAGTCCAATGGTGTGAGATGTACGATGTCTGGTGAGAGAGAAGGAGCCAATCAGACTTTGAAAGTAATTCCTGGCGCGGTAGACACAGCAGTGGGCAGCGCTTGAAGTACAGAGCAGTGTGTCCATGGCAACCGTTGGTGGGTTCGCTGTCCTGGCTTTTATACAGTATTCATATAATTTCCGATGATGACCACCAGTGCTCAGGTACTAATACCGCAAACGCTCCAAAGAGATGTTATTCAATTACCATAATAGTATATCCAATTACATTTTATATAAGACCATATCAATTTAAGAGTCCAAACTCTTAACCAATTTGTTTTAAAAAAGTAAAGTAAAATCAAAGGTACCTTACTCATTGCAGAATGTAGAATGACCTCTTTAAGAGGGTTATATTATATATTATTTTAAATAGTATATTATGGGATGTGTACATGTAAAATGTGAATAGAGTAGAGCAACTAGTGACTATAGCTGTCAGATAAATGTAGTGGAGTAAAAGGTTCAATATTTCCTGCTGAATTTAAGTATTAAGTAAGGTAACACTGTAATACGCAAGTCAATTTGAGTAGCTCAAAATAATATGTACAGAACTAAGTAAATTATTTATTTAAATTATTATTTAAATTATTTTGTATTATGGAAAAATAACTCACTCAGACAAACTGTGATGGCCACACCTATATTTAAATGTCTGTCACCTTCCTGCACTCACACACCTTAGTTTCCTCTACTGTTCACACTTTGTAGTTAATTTTTTCAAAATCAGAATCAGTTTTATTGGCCAAGTACGTAAACACATACAAGGCTCTGATTTTAAATTGCTCTCAATTACAATTACACACAGAACAATTTACAGGAAAATAGAAATAGACAGTTAATATACAATTAAATAGATAAATAGAACTATTACATACATACAAGTAGGCGAAATATTTGAATATATATATTTAAAATGACAAACAATATAAAATGTCTATATACAAGTCAAGTGTTGTTCTGTACATTGTAAACAAGAATGCAATAGTGAAAAGGAATAAATATTGAATGACTATCAGAATCAGAATCAGAATCAGAAATACTTTATTGATCCCCGGGGGAAATTGTACTAATGTAAATGATTACTTTATATTCAAGAAGTGGGTGGTTATGTATACAGAATATAAAGCATGCAGGATTTATATTTAACAGTGATTTATAATTTGTAAGTAAGAGGATGTTTTGGTCTTACAGGGTTATTGACACCATATGACTGATGTTAATAGTTCATCAGAGTGATGCCTGTGGGAAGGAACTGTTCTTGTCTCGTCGTTTTGGCGTATAGTTCTCTGTAGCATCTACCAGAGAGAAGAAGCTGGAAAGGGTTGTGTCCAAGGTGTGATGAATCTGCAGTCTGCCTGTTTCCTGACCCTGGACATGTATTCAATTCAATTTTATTTATATAGCGCCAAATAACAACAAAAGTCGTCTCATGACACTTACCATATAGAGCTGGTCTAGACCATACTCTTTATAATATTATTACAGAGATCCATCAGTTCCCACCATGAGCAAGCACTTGGCGACAGAGGCAAGGAAAATAATAACAGAAATATGACTAACAATAAAAATTGTAGCGGTGAGAGTCAAGCGGGCCCATGGCAGCAGCAGCCAGGCGTACCGCGACCACGATCCACAGGAACCTGCGAGACGAGAAAGCACAAGGAAACTCCGGGGAAGATATAAAGTTAGTAACATGCATTGGAGGGACATGAATGTGTAAAGATGGAGAGGGAGAGGAGGACTCTTGGTGGACAGCAATTCTCTCTCGACATGTTCAGTCGAGTTGATGTACAGGCTCTGGCTGGGCTACTCAAGGACAGTCACAGAGTCGTCAGGTTATTGTACTGATGGAAAGCAAACCTTCAGTCCTGAGCGCTCTGGACCAGTTTTTCAATAACGATCCCCCAGCCCCTGCAGCAGATAAACTCCCCCCACACCATAATGAAGCCACCTCCATGATTCACCATTGGGATGGTATTGCGCAGGTGATGAGCGTTGCCTGGTTTCCTCCAGACATGACTCTTAGAATTGAGGCCAAACATTTCAATCTTGGCTTCATCAGACCAGATAATCTTGTTTCTCACTGTCTGAGAGTCCTTTAGGCTTTCATGTGTCTTGTGAGTGTTGTAGAGATGGTTGTCCTTAGAGGTTTCTCCCATCTCCACACAAGATCTCTGGAGCCCAGCCAGAGTGACCACCATTCTTGGTCACCTCTCTTACCAAGACCTTCCTCCCCTCTCAATTTGGCTGGGTGGCCAGCTCTAGGAAGAGTCCTGGTTGGTCCAAACTCCTCCCATGTAAGAATGATGGAGGCCACTGTGCTCTTGGGAACCTTCAATGCAGCAGAAATGCGTTTGTAGCCTTCTCCAGATCTGTGCCTCCACATAATCCTGTATCTGAGCTCTGCAGGCAGTTGGTTTTTGCTCTGTATGCATTGTCAGCTTTGAGACCTTATATAGACAGATGTATGCCTTTCCAAATCATGTCCAATCAATTGAGTTTACCACAGGTGGACTACAATCAAGGTGTAGAAACATCTCAAAGATGATCAACAGAAACGGGAGGAACAATATTAATAATATAATAATAAAAATAATATAATATAGTGTCATAGCAAAGAGTGTGAATGCTGAGGGATTTCCCTGCCTTACAACAAATCTGCAGAAGGTACACCAACAAACTTTTTAATCTTTAAAAATGTTGTTTGATTATTTCACTGGACAGTTCATATTTAGCGGATGATGTATGTGTCTTCATTAATCACACAGTTAGCTTCAGTGGTCTCTGCTGTTGATGTACTTAACAGTTTCATTGATAGAGCTCCTTGTCTGTCTGGCACAGCCTGAAAGGCAAAACCCAGGACAAAAAAAGGCCATAAATCACTTGCTTATTGCTGTGAGCACACAGCAACAATAGATGGCGACCTAGATGAATGTATCAACAGTTTTATCGGCTCTTGTCTTGCTTCATGTGGATTCTGGCAGCTGGACAGTCACAGGACAGTTAGAGAGGAGTGAGGACATCACACTGGCAACTGGGAAATCACTATTTATTTTTGTCATCTCATTAACACAATTACAAGGATGACAAAAGTTCACTTTTTCACCTCTCCTCATACAGCAGCAAAAATGTCAAGCTTCAGATTCTAACAACATATATAATGTTTTTTCCCTGTCTTCATCCAGGAAACATTTGCAAAAAGTTGAAAAATGCGCTCAAATTAATCCCATGAATAGTCCCTGATGAGGCCTAGTGGACGACAACAACATCATCCGAGCGAAGCTTCTACATGTAGAACATTTTAAGAAACGCAATGTCAGAACTTTTTACTGGGTGTGCAGAGAAGCACTGTTTATTTGCTGTCAACAGTGTACACATGTCAGTCAAAACATTTCCATAAAAACTAACTGGACATCATTACAACAGTCTGAAAGAACTGTATTCATCAAACTAAAACAGTGTGATACAAACATGTTAAGGTCATACTGTTTGATAAGAACACAAGTAACCATTTTGAATACAAGGCATGGAAACTTATTGAATAGACAAAACAGAAACACAGCAGAAGACTTGAGTTGAGACTTGAACTTTTGCATTCAAATTAATCAGTCCCTCTTCCATTGTCCTGCCATCTCACCTTAACTGTAGTGTTTAAGGCAAAATAGAAATAAAAACATGTAATATCTTAACGATCTACCCCCTAATTGATGGATAATATTTCTATCAATGTACAATGTTTGCATGTAGTGTGAGCCAGATTTGGTGGAGTAAGAAATTAACTTGGTGAGTGTGGTGCAGAGAGGAGGTCTGCTGCTTCCTCTTATTGAACTTGATTCCGAGAGTCCCCCCCCCACAGTAACAGCAGCTGGCTGCCTGCTTGGGGCTCTAAGTCCTACATGAGACAAAAAAAAAAAGAGAAAAAGTTTAAAATACAGTAATTACACGGGTTAACATGAAAGCAACTGAAAGAGTTTCTCCACAAATCAGGGTAACGAGAGTAAATGAGTAAAGGCACCCACTGGCATAGATATTACACTATCAACCTGTGATATTTTCTACTGACCAGCTGAAAGAGATCTTTACAGTTTGGATTGACAATTCTTTCCAAACATTAATAATATTATAATATATTATAACACAATATTACCAAACTTTCTATAAACTGTTTCAGGAAGAGAAACTTTCTACTGCTAGTGCTGCGTTCAGCAGACTGTAGAAAAATAAACAATAGAGCTGAAAAGATTGGTCCATTCATTGACTTGTTGGTCAAGGTCAAGGTGATCTAACGTTTGATAATCAATTATTTCTTTAGTCAGTTATCAAGCAGTTTGATCCCATTTGAAATGAAACATCTCTGGCTCTTGGTCAACAAACATCACCTTAGATTCTGGGAAATTGTGACTGGCATTTTCCCCTATTTTATGACGTTTAATTAATAAAAAATGATTATATGAGTGTGAGTATAATATGGCCCCATTTAAATCGTGTTAGTGCAACAACCAGCAGCAGGTCTTGGGCTCTCTGATTATGTGTATAATATATCAACCTAATTTGGGTTTCAGAGCTCATCATAGCACAGAGACAGCACTGGTGAAAGTTACAAATGACCTTCTAACTGCATCAGACAAAGGACTTGTCTCTATACTTGTTTTGTTAGATCTTAGTGCTGCATTCAACACCATTGACCATCATATCCTATTACAGAGACTGGAACATTTAATTGGCATCAAAGGAACCGCACTAAGCTGGTTTAAGTCGTATTTATCAGATCGATCTCAGTTTGTACATGTTAATGATGAATCCTCCATGTACGCCATAGTCATTCATGGAGTTCCACAAGGTTCTGTGCTTTGACCAATACTATTCACCTTATATATGCTTCCTTTAGGAGATATCATTAGAAAACACTCCATACATTTTCATTGCTATGCGGATGATACCCAGCTATATTTATCGATCAAGCCAGAAGAACCTCATCAGTTAGCCAAGGTCCAAGCATGCCTTAAGGACATAAAGACCTGGATGACCTGTAATAATCTGATGTTGAACTCGGACAAGACAGAAGTTATTGTTCTTGGCCCTGAACACCTCAGAAACACAGTATCTAAGGATATTGTTACCCTAGATGGCATTGCCCTGGCCTCCAGCACCACCGTGAGGAATCTCGGAGTTGTCTTTGATCAGGACATGTCCTTTAACTCCCACGTAAAACAAACTTCAAGGACTGCCTTCTTTCACCTCAGTAACATTGCAAAAATCATGAAGATCCTGTCTCAAACAGATGCAGAAAAATTAGTCCATGCATTTGTCACGTCTAGGCTGGATTATTGCAATTCCTTATTGTCAGGCTGTCCCAATAAGTCCCTGAGGACTCTCCAGCTGATCCAGAATGCTGCGGCACGTGTACTGACAGGAACCAGGAAAAGAGATCATATTTATCCTGTGTTAGCTTTGCTGCACTGGCTCCCTGTAAAATCTAGAATAGAGTTTAAAATCCTTCTCCTGACTTACAAAGTTCTTACTGGTCAGGCACCATCATATCTTAAAGAGCTCATAGTACCCTATTACCCCACTAGAGCACTGCGCTCTCAGAATGCAGGGTTGCTTGTGGTTCCTAGAGTCTCCAAAAGCAGAACAGGAGCCAGAGCGTTCAGCTATCAAGCTCCTCTCCTCTCTTTCTCGTCTCACAGGTTCCTGTGGATCGTGGTCCTGGTACGCCTGAGTGCTGCTGCCATGGGCCTGCCTGACTCTCATCACTACAGTTATTATGTTTAGAATCAGAATCAGAATCAGAATCAGAAACTGTTTATTGCCAAGTAACATACATTTGGCTGTGGTCTGAAGGTGCTATTGTTTTGATAACAAATAAGTAGAATATAAAAGCTAAAATAAGAATAAAAATAAAAATAAGATAAGATAAATAACAACAGTGCAGTGACAAGAATAAAGTAAAGTGTCCAGATAAGTGTCCAGTAGGGGGTGGGTGCGTTAATGTAACGCAGGGGGGACAGGGGTGATGTAACGTATAAGTAGTGTTTGTGTTCGGGGGGGGGTCAATGTAAGTTCGTCAGGTTGACTGCAGAGGGGAAGAAACTGTTTTTGTGGCGGGAGGTTTTGGTCCTGATGGACCGCAGCCTCCTGCCAGAGGGGAGGGGGTCGAACAGATGGTGTCCGGGGTGGGAGGGGTCGGCAGCGATCTTCCCTGCTCTCCTCAGGGTCCTGGAGGAGTACAGGACCCTGAGTCGTAGTTCTGTTACTATTAAAGCTGTTATTGCTATTATTAATCTCAGCTATTATTACAGCTGTAACTACTATTATCAGTCATATTTCTATTATTATTATAATTATAGCTGCTATTTCTACTGCTAGTGCTGCCATACATCTCTGCCTGTCTGTCTGTTGGTCCGTCTATCTGTGTCTCTACGTCTATCTCTCTCTCTCTGTCTCTTTCTGTCTGTCTCTCCCCCTCTCTCTTTCTCCCTCCCTCTCTATGTCTCTCTCTCTCTCTCCCTCTCTCTCTCTCTCTCAAACCCAACCGGTCAAAGCACCTGACCGCCCACCTAGAGTCTGGTTCTGCTCAAGGTTTCTGCCTCTTAAAAGGAAGTTTTTCCTTGCCACTGTAATAACATCATAAAGAGTTGGTCTAGACCTGCTCTATTTGTAAAGTGTCATGAGATGACTTTTGTTGTGATTTGGCGCTATATAAATAAAATTGAATTGAATTGAATTGAAAGTGAAGAGCGGGGTGAAGGTGAATATAGAGGTTTATGTTATGCTGTATATGTTTGTTTGTTAGGTTTTTCCCTATTTTTCCCTGTTGAATCTATATTTATTTTTGGTGTGTGATCACACCCAGCCACAGTTGTGTGAAGATGTGTGTGCGTGCGTATGTGTGGGATAAGGAGGGCTGGGGTTAGGTGGGGTTTCTAACATGCAGGGTTAATAATCTTAGTCTTTAGTAACCTTAGTCTTTGATTTCTTAATTTTTCTTTTTTTTTTTATCCATTTATTTAATTATTATTTTGCACTCTATTTTTGTACCTTAAATTGTACTTAATATATATATATTACTTACTATAATATAACTTTTGTTATTAATGTTACTGTTATACACTTTTGTTACTTCTACTGTATTTTTGTACAAATCCCTGTGATGTTGGGAAAACTGCAATATATACTGTCACTATTGAGATACCTTTTTGTTGAAATAACAAAGAATTATCAAACAAATAAAAATAAAATACACTCTCAGCCAATCACATCATTGCTCCCATCGCTCTGATATAGCTGAGCCAATCACAGTGAGTTATGGCAGCAATGACTCAACAAATGAAGAATCAGCTTCTCCAGGAAATCATATTGTTATCAGTAGAATGATGAGACAACCAAATAATAAAACATAGTTTGGTGAAGCCGTTTTTGTGATAACACAATGTGACACAGCAGCATGTGCCCCATCACAAAACATAAAACATGAAACATGCAGTGATGCACAGGATTAATGAGCCCTGGTGATCCCATGTGTCCTGCATAAACAGGCAAAATACAGAGTTCTGACCAGCCCACCAGTCTGATGTGTGGTTATTCTGTAGCAGCTTGGTGTTTTTAACATGTGATTTAATGAAGTAAACACAGTGGACGGATGTGCGTAATGGCACTGCGGCTGCAGAGATTTCAGAATCAGAATCAGAATCAGAATTACTTTATTGATCCCCGGGGGGAAATTGTACTTTTTTTTTTTTTAATACATGCATACAGCAGCTGTGGACAGAAGATGCTGTAAGAATCTATAGAATTTATAGATCAATGCAAAATGATTTACACGTTACTTCTGGTGCTGATTTTAATGCTTTAACGCTACTGGCGGGGGAATGTTTGATTAAATTGGTTCATTAATGTATTCAGAATGATTCAGTTGTTGCTGCGTTCGTATGTCAGCATTCAAGTTTGCTCTTGAATAGGAAATCACCAAAATGGCAGCAGACCGACGTGCCCCAGAAACAGACGTAGTTCTGAGATGTCTATTCTGAGCATGAAGTCTAAAATATCAGCATACTCTCTTTACGCTGCCTCATTTGAATGACCCTCCCGTTTGTTCTACTTGTGCACCGTGCGCTCTGAGCTGGACACCAAAGAGACATCAAAGCTCCAAGTGAAGTTGAAGGTCAGGAAAACACCAAATGTTCAGAGCGCTGCTTGTGCTGGTCGTTGCACTGCCATGAAAATAGAACCCTTTGACTCTTAGGCTTTCTACACATGGTCAGAAGAATGAGGACTCAGCCTATGTGGTACGCGCTCTACCCGGTGAGCTGCCGGAGCCAGGGGAATGGTAAGAGTAGGCCACCAAAGAAAGAGAGGAGTGATGGGCTACCCAAAGTGAAATGACCTAGGGCTAGTGAGAAGGGCCCATGGGCAACTGTTCATTCAGACCTGATGGGTGCACCCAAAAAGTTGAAAGGGACAGTTGAGAAGAAGTTAGATGAATGAATATGGCGTGGAAATGCTTGGTTTGTGAGAGTCAGAAAAATGTAGCTTTAGAGGTGGTAAAGTCACGGTGGCAAGACTAATGTCGAATGTACACACCAACTGGGTCCTACGTCTACAGGAAACATAAAACACAAGAAATGTCAGCAAAATAACTCAACAATATTATAAATGTGGTTGGACAAGCATAAATATGCTCTTACCCAATGTTCTTTGGGTGTATTGAATATAACAACCTCATGTTATTTCTACAGTACCATGGAAGGATGCAGTAGAAATGGCCAATGAAATGAAAAAGCTTAGATCACCAACAAACAAGGTTGAAAATGACTAAACTTTGAGTGTAGCGGCAAGGTGTTAAACTCGAGCAGCATGTAACTCACAAACAAACTTTTCTTAAATTTTCCCTCTCAATATGCATTGACTGGCATAACTCAGAAGCAATTGTATAATAGCTCATTTAACGATGTGGCTCAGCCAGGACAAGATGAGCTGGAGGTGCAGGAAGGCACATGGCACCCTCATGCATCCACTGTGGGAACGTCCTGGTCCACTGTGGGACAAGGTTTTAAAGTGTGTAGATGATTGTCTTGGGCAAAGAATACCAAGAACGCCAAGAGAAAGACCACTATTTCATAAATCATTAATACTATGAATGAGGCAGAATTTCAAATGCCATTTTTGGGAATGAGTGCAATGCTCAGAATAGTTGCTGGAAGACCTTTGAACAGCCCTCTTTCAATGCATTCATGCTGCATTCTTTAATAGGCATCTTCTTATGAATCTTGTCTGTTCTGGAGTTATTAATTACGTACTATTTGTTGATATTTCTTATGTGTTTGCCTGTATTTAAGTTATGATTTACGGTAATTATTTCAGTCATCAACTGTTGACTGTGTCCCCTAATCTGCTGAGAAGAGGATGCCACTGGGACTCAAACAACTCATGTTGTGAAACCGCCTCTTTGATATGAGGCAGACTCTGTTGCACCCTGTGTCTGCACCGTCCTCTCACCTGTCCGTCCCTGCTGATCTGGACCTTCTTGTTGTCGTTCCATGGGTTGAGGATGTGTTGGGTGCACTGGAAGGGAACACTCTCCTTGTGGATCCACTCTACACTGAAAACACCTCCTAGCCCCATGAAGCCCCAGTCCTGGCAGCTCTCCTGACTGATGACTGATGTCATGCGAGCGTAGCCCTGTGGAAAATCAGTTTGATCCTTAATTCATATTGCACTTTTACAAATATGGTCTAGTATGATTATGCATTACATATACTGTAGCATGATGCAGTTTTATAGAAGCACACAGTATCACAGTTTTACCTGGAAGTGTCCAGAGCCCTGAACAGAGAAAATGAGGATGATGACGTTGTTCTCCAGGAAGGCCTTGGTAAGTTTGGTCTCATTGCTTGGTGTGGTAGACCAGATACCTTTCTGCTGAGAAATGTCTATGTTCCTGATGTTGCTGCTCTTCATGATGAAGTACTGCACTGATGAAAAGGCCAGCTGAGGAGACACTGGCTTTGAGACCTGCTGGGAACAATGGGAGGAAAACAGCATAGCATAAATTGATGAAAATGTCCTTTCATTGAATTTCACTTTAATTATTTGTTAGTTAGCATAGATAGTAACTAGTAAAATGAAATATGTCAATCCAAAACAGTGAAGGCTCTCACTCAGGGTGACCTTAAGCTTTACAGAGGATTCACACAGCGTCATCACAAGCTCACAAGTCCCTGGCCTTCGAGACCCAAACTAATCCTCTAACTCATAGGTCACTAACAGGCGGTCCAAGTCCGGACCCAGACACCGTCCTATACGGACCCGCACCTATCATCAATAAATTATTAAGGGATTTAAAATTTTGACGGGCGCTTCTATTTTAACCGGCGCAGCTTTTCTAGTCTTTACGGCACTGGTTTAGCAGCTCAGGAAACTCACAGACCAGTTGCATACGAGTTACGCCAGCCCACGTGATACTACTCAGCCAATCAAATCTGTGCATTCAAGGCGATAAACATTGCGACTCTGAATACAGACAGACGAGAGAGGTGAGAGGCGAGTGATAGATGACAAGACGAGTGAACGACACAGGGAGAGAAGACGGAGAGACGAGTGAGCTGGAGGGAGAGAAGACACATTATTTATTGTGAAATTGGTTGAGACTGTTAAGATGTGAAACAGTTAACAAAGAAAAAGGGAAACTCAAGCTGCTGCTACACTTTATTTTGTTTTTCTAAAATTAAACACTAAAGATGCACAATTTTTCAAAAGCTATTTTATTTTATTTTCTCTATTCTATTTATTAAATGCAGCCCTTCTTTTAGTTAATGAGAGAAGAACATTATACATATCTACACTATTATGTATCTGTATAGTTCAATGTTGAGTGACAATAAATATTGTCAAAAATTTTTTGAATTGTACTTTCTTTATTTGATTTGACAGTCAGTTGTTGATTACATGCAGACGTTGATACATCTACTAGGCTACTTCAATATATATCACACAAAATCACAACGCAAGTTAGACATTATGATGTTCCGGACCTTTGCTTGAGGACATTTTCTCTAACTGAACCTCTTTGAATTTTAGTTGAATACCCCTGCTCTAACTCCTCTGCTGAAATCAGAAATGATCACTGGATAGCCCACACACAGCTGACAAAGTGGTTAATGAAGTGCTAAATTCAGGAATGTTCCATGAGGATTCTCACATTTAGGGGACAAACTGAGCCCATAAAAAACTAAATGTATAAATAATAATAAACTTTATTTATGAAGCATTTATCTTTATTTATCTGTATTTTAACAAAGTACAGTAAGAAAGCACTTCACAGAGGGAAAAATGAAATAACATACCAAAGTGAATGATAAAATACATGAAGGGCAAAATTAAAAATAATAAACAGCCTCTGAGCCCTGAGTACAGCCTGTTTCATCATCTTGTCGGTGTGCTCAACAACATGACAGTCAACTTCGCTTGAAAAATAGCAAAAGTGTTTCTGGGGGCCGGGCCTCGCTGATTACTGTACAAAACCACACAACTTGTATTATTAATTATTATTAACAATAATTATATTATTGTTAACAATAAGAATATTATTATTAATAATTATATTATTATTATTAACTTTATTTTGGTGAAAACTACCTCTAGCTGCGCAGCTAACTAGCTACGGCAGTTAGCAGTAGTTAGCAATTGCTTTAACAACAAGTAAAGCCATCTCCAGTGACTCTGTGTTTACTTCTGCTTCAAATAATGTTTACGCTATCAATATTTGGCTGTTCTTGTTCTAGCGGTGTACCAAGGACAAGGTGCTTGCCGGCTGTGCTTTGCCAACCTGAGTCTGGGCTAATGTTATTGAATCGGTTGAGCCGTGAATGCTTTTTTCAGAAGGCCAAATACTGGAGGTGATGGCGATGATAAGGTTTTTTGGCTTTTACCTTTCCTCCTTGAAATTATCCCTAAATGTCTCAAAGGAAGTGTCTGTGTTACTGACTGTTTGACTAGCTAGCTAAGGTTGCTAGGTAATGTTAGCTGATGATAGTTGGAAGCGTCAAGTGTTAAACGTCACTCTATGTACAACGTGGGTAAAGAACACTGATCTCAGACCTGCTGCTTTCCTTTAGTGCGTTCACGTTTTAACTAAACCATTTTGAGCTTTCCAACATTTATATCTGTATACGTTTCCAACCGAGCTGCCCCACTGTAACTATAGTTACAAAACATCTTAAAAATACAAAAAAAAAAATTCTGATACTTAGGCCTGGCAGGATGCTTGCAATACACTGGCAGAAACCCTACTCTGAATCATTTGAAACATGTTATAAACACACAAAGACATACACACACAAAATATCAGGAGAATCAACAATGCTTGGCAGACAGTGAATACCTTTCTTGAAGAAGAGAGACAGGAGCTGTCAGAGGGACTGGCCAAGGTCACAGAGCAGGAAGAATGAGGGTTATCAGAGAGCTGATTTATGGGCAGTGAGGCCTCATCTCTGTTGTGGGCTTTCATCTGAAGCAGGCCTGAGGCTGCTGGTATCCTACAAGACCTGAGGGGAGGTGGTGAAATGGTGCAGTAGTATGAGCAAGCGAAACATGAAAATATAACATGACTGATTATCTTGCATTCTCAAACATCTGCCATTATTCCTGTGCCAAGTTGGCGAAAACCTTAACAGAGGAGCAATAGAAAGTATACTGACTGGAAACATTACAAACTGACATGGAATGTGCATGGCTCAGGACAGAAGGGCTCTGCAGTGGATGACTAAAACTGCCCAGAACAACATTGGTACCCATCTACCTGGCATCAGTGATATCTCTATATGCAAAAAAATCATATTGCCATATTTGACAGATTGACGAGTGCGGGTCAAATGGAGGGTGAGATCTACCGGCGGATTAGTGCAGTGTCAGCAGTGATGCAGGCGTTGTATTGGACCGTCGTGGTGAAGAGGGAGCTGACCCGGAAGGCAAAACTTTCGATTTAACTTTCGATGAATTTTGGGTAGTGACCGAAAGAATGAAATTGCGGATAGTGGCCGAAATGAGTTTCCTCCGCAAGGTGGCTCGGCTCAGCCTTGGAGATAGGGTGAGGAGCTCAGTCATCCGGAGGGAGCTCAGAGTAGAGCCGCTGCTCCTTCATGTCGAAAGGAGCCAGTTCAGGTGGTTCGGGCATCTGATCAGGATGCCTCCTGGGCACCTTCCTTTGGAGGTTTTTCAGGCATGTCCAACTGGTAGGAAACCTCGGGGTAGACCCAGAACACGCTGGAGAGATTACATATCTCATCTGGCCTGGGAACGCCTCAGGATCCGCCAGGAGGAGCTGGAGAATGTTGCAACCGCGACCCGGCCCCAGATAAGTGGAAGAAAATGGATGGATGGCGTTCATTTAATGTATTAATGTTATTATTAATAAGCTAAGAGAGCTTGTGGCCAGCAGGAAAAACATATCGCCCAACCCTAGTGTATAACTTACGATTGCTTTCTACGAGCCAAGGTAGGCAGGGGTGGACAACTCGCTACTTGTAACCTGAGCTAAGGCAACGTTAAATTTAGCCAGCTAGCTGTAACTTAGCTATGTGGCATGGATCTGCCGTTGTTGTTGAAAGGGAGGAGAAAGCTGACTGAAATAGTCGGCCAATGGCAGACTTATTCCAACAGCCTACATCGGGCGAGTCAGACTAAGAAGAATGTAACAGTACAACCAAAGAAAGAATGTTGACTTTCATATGGATCTTTTGCAGCCAGAAAGTGAGAATATCTTTAAACACCACAATACATCAAACTGCAATGTAAATGTTTTGAAACTACCTGTCATTGGTGGTGTTGGTGGGTAATTGGGGGCTGTTCTTGGAGTTGTTCACACAAGCCTGTGGTCCCTCCTCTGATGACATGGGCCGGGGCCGCTGGCCAATCCCTGTGGGCTGCTGCAGGCCTACCCTCTGCTCCTCTGCTGCAAGCACCTGAGGGACATCAGTTTGAGCTCAGTTATTAACCTGCATCCTGGTGTCCATATTGCAAACAAGCTACACACATTTTATCCACATATCAGTACACTAAAGATAAAGATCCAACCATCCAAACCACCTCCAGGGTGCTCTTGAATGGAAGTGTACCCAAAGTGTAATAACGTGTAAATGTAGTATCATGGAGATATTCAAGAAATTCACAAAATTCAGCACACAGATGGAAAAAGGCAGGGGGCACAAACCACAGCAGTGAAAGACTCCTCAACTGGTAACATACTTATCAAACAAACACGTCAAGTCCAAACATGATCTATCCATTTTCACTGATGGATGGTTAGATAGATAGATTGGTTTTAAAATTGGCTCTCAATTTTCAAAGACGTTGATAATATGAGAAGATTATGTATCAGTGCTGCTTTGCAAAGAGCAAGGAGATCAGAGCTTTAAGCGGGGAACATTAGTTTACTTGTAGTTTACTTGATTAAAAGTTGCAGTGAGGCAGACTTTTGTCAAGTACAGGCTGGTAGGAGCAAAAAAAGACAATTTCTTCAGAAATATGGGACACGTTTCGTTACAGTACCCAGGCCTATGAAGATATGAACATACTTAGACTTCTGCTGTCACTGTATGTTGTTGTTGTTACTTCCTGCGAAACCACGTGAAACTTAGAGGAAGAATGACAATATGACATACAGAAACTAGTGTCCGGATGATGGCCTCGTCTTGTTGAGACCAGGGTTTTGAAGGACAACGGATCCTCTTGATGAACAAATTTTGCCACTTCTGCCTCAGTTCAAACACCAGTCCTGCAGCCTGACAACAAGATACACAACATGAGATAAAGGTAAGAAAAGATTTAGTACAAAATATCAAAGAGGCCGTATGGAAACAAACATAAGAGCAACAAAATAGAATTAACAAAAGAGAAATTACTACAAAAAATGTCAGTCAAATAAAAGGAGTCTCAAGAAGGTTTTTGTTTTCCAATTTCAATTGATTTGGATGATCTTAAGTTGAGAGGTAATGTATAAATTAGGGGCAAAGACAAATGTACAGTCTTCCTTCATAATATTCTATGGACACAACAATTCAGAAATGCACTGTACTCTGGGGCTTCATTGTGTCAAGCCCGATAAAAACTCAAATGTTACACTGAATTATAAATTCCACTTGAAGCCAGTGACACTGTGAGCTACCTGCTGCAGTATTTTGAACAATCTGCATATGGGCTACAGCTCCTTGGCTGAGGCATGGGGATAATGACATACAATAGTGTAGTCATGACCTCAAAAGAGCATGGATTCATCTCTCAGGCCTTTCAAATGATAAAATGTGTGATCTTAAAAAAATGTCTTCATTGGAAAAAAGCGTGATTGTCCAAGAATAAAATGTGACAGCTACATTTTTAGAGGAAAAGGGATTATCCACACATCTTCCAGGAGTGTGTAGCTGAACCAGGAGCTTCTCAGCTCGAAGACAACAAACTTCCAAGGAACAGTCCCTGGTGCACACTGCTTGATTTGAAGCCTTTAATATTGCAAACAGACCAACATTTTGACATATTTGACGAACTAAAAGCTTTCAAGAAACTTTAAACATTCACATATCTGAACACTAAACTGCAATATGCACAAAAAACATGGATTAAGCTATTGCAGGATTTATACACAGGCTAACTGTGGCTCTGCAGCGTCGTTCAAGTTCTAGGGAACAGAAAAATGTTCACCTTCTACAGGTGGTGACATAGTCAACTCATGTATTATATACAGTATACACTGTATATATACACAGGTATTGGATTCATTCTCTTAACACAGTGGAGCCTTTGGCCTAAATGAATAACTGAATTTGTCATGTTTCCTATAACTGATTACACTTGATGGATACATCAATCAATTATCCAATGACAATTGTATATCTGTTTTAAGCTGACTATATATACACACATACATATATATATACATATACATATATATATATACACATATATACATACAGTGCTTAACAAATTTATTAGACCACCTGTCATAAAAACGAGAAAACACAATTATTTTAGAAATCTGTCAAAAACTTGTTTCAAACTAAAAATTGTATTGTTATTTATTAGGCAAATAACAAACTGGAACAACTAAATAGTCCTTATTCACATATATTAACCAAAAATATTTTGTATGACCTCCATTGGCCCTGATAACAGCTTGCATTCTTGCTGGCATTGTTTTTATGTACTTTTCCACAGTCTCTTTTGTTATTGAGTTCCACATAGTTTCTAGCTGTTCCCACAGACTTGCTTTGGATGAATCTTTTGTGCAATCTATTTTTGAATTCAATAAATCCCAGATCTGTTCAATAGGATTCAAGTCTGGACTTTGACTTGGCCAGTCTATCAGTTCTAGTACTCCAGATTCCTTTTTCTTGGTCAAGTAGTCTCTGCACAGCTTTGCAGTATGCTTGGGGTCATTGTCTTCTTGGTATATGAACCCACAACCAATCAGGTTCAATCCAGAAGGGATTCCATGATGCACCAAGATGTTGTGGTAGACCTTCTTGTTCATGACACCGTCGATTTTAACTAATTTGCCCATGCCGTTTCCACAAATGGAACCCCATACCATAATGGAATCTCCACCGTGTTTCACTGTGGGGGCAATGCATCTAGCATCAAAACGTTCTCCAGCTTTTCTGTGGACATAAACACGACGATGCTGACCGAAGAGTTCAAACTTGGACTCGTCCGTCCAGAGTACCTTCTTCCAGTCATCTACAGTCCAGTGTTTGTGCTCCCTGGCAAATTTTAGCCGTTTTCGGATGTTTGCAGGCCTCAATAATGGCTTAGTAGCTATTCTTCCCTTTAAGCCTTTTTCCTTCAGTCGTCTGTTTATGGTCATTCTGGAGACTTTCTCAGATTCTGATCTAGAAGCATTAATCTCTGCCTGAAGATCAGCAGTGGTCTTCCTTCTGTCTCTAGTACTTAAAATCTTGAGGTGCCTGACATCTGCTTCAGTTAGCTTTCGTTTTCGGCCTCTTCCTTGACGCAGTTTGTAAGTACCAGTCTCTACAATTGAGTCCAAGGCATACTTGACCACACTGTGAGAACACTTTATGCCTTGCCCTATTTGTCTCAAAGACCATCCAGCATCATGAAGTGCTTTAATTCGGACTCTTTCTTTCTCAGTGAGTTCCCTACGCTTCACCATTTTGAACAGAAGTGAGGAATTTCAAACTGAATTCAGGTTTTTATGCCCAAATTTGAGTCAGCACACTGGAATTCTCTGAGAAGTCAGAAATTAATCAAGAATAACATACAACCACTAAAACAAAATTTTCTGCAAGTAAGGAATGCAAGTAAATAACTGTAATTTGGCATCTCAATCAAAAAATAATAATGTGCTTTACTATTTTTTTCTGCTTTTTTGTAAAACAGTAAATTTGAAAATTCATGGATAACAACAATAATTATATTTTAGCATTAAAGATATCATTTTGATTAAAGAGCTTGCACATACTGGTGGATTAACCATTAATTAACTTCCACTCTTCTGGGAAGGCTTTCTACAAGATTTTGGAGTGTGTCTGTGGGAATTTTTGCCCATTCATCCAGAAGAGCATTTGTGAGGTCAGACACTGATGTTGGACGAGAGGGCCTGGCTCGCAATCTCCGTTCTAGTTCATCCCAAAGGTGTTCAATGCGGTTGATATCAGGGCTCTGTGCGGGCCAGTCAAAGTTCTTCCACACCAAACTCATCCAACCATGCCTTTATGGACCTTGCTTTGTGCACTGGGGCACAGTCATGCTAGAACAGAAAAGGGCCTTCCCCAAACTGTTTCCACAAAGTTGGAAGCATAGAATTGTCATTGAAATGACTTGGTAAGATGAAGCATTAAGATTTCCCTTCACTGGAACTAAGGGGCCTAGGCCAAGCCCAGAAAAACAATCCCATAGCATTATCCCTCCTCCACCAAACATTACAGTTGGGATAATGCGGTCAGGCAGGTAACGTTCTCCTGGCATTCACCAAACCCAGACTCGTCCATCAGACTGCCAGATAGAGAAGCGTGATTCGTCACTCCACAGAACACGTTTCCACTGCTCCAGAGTCCAGTGGCGGTGTGCTTTACACCACTCCATCCGACGCTTGGCATTGTGCTTGGTGATGTAAGGCTTGCATGCAGCTGCTCAGCCATGGAAACCCATGCCATGAAGCTCCCGGCACACAGTTTTGGTGCCGATATTAATGCCAGAGCTGGTTTGGAACTCTGCAGTTATTGAGTCAGCAGAGCTTTGGCAACTTTTACGCACTATGCACCTCAGCACTCGACGACCCCGCTCTGTAACATTATATGGTCTGCCACCACGTGGCTGAGTTGCTGTGGTTCCTAAACGTTTCCACTTTGCAATAATACCACTTACAGTTGATCGTGGAATATCTAGGAGAGAAGAAATTTCACGAACTGACTTGTTGCAACTGTGGCATCCTATTACAGTACCACGTTCGAATTCAGTGAGCTCTTTAGAACGACCCATTCTTTCACAAATGTTTGTAAAGGCAGACTGCATGGCTAGGTGCTTGATTTTATACACCTGTGGCAATGGGACTGAATGAAACACCTGAATTCAATGATTAAGAGGAGTGGCCCAATACTTTTGTCCATATAGTGTGTATATATATATATATATATATATATATATATATTTGCCTTCTGTCTCTGTCCATTTTGACTCTAATGAAGACACAGTATTGTCGAAACTTTAGTCTGTTTGCACAATGAAAGTCTGCATATCAGTGTGCTCCAGTCCCTTTTTTCCCTTGGAACCGAAATTCTAAGTTTACAGCTTGATTTGATAGATTACAGGCTCCAGAGTCTTTTGAACACTTGGGTAAAGGACATATTTTCCGATTTATCCTCAAATTATCCTCATTTCACTTGAGAAACTCTTGGGACATACGGCCTCTCATCTCCAGGTAGTTGATAGGGTTAGACTGTTGAGGATGTCAGACAAGTATGACTAAGTGTCGTCCACATAAAAGAATTTAGGGGCCCTCCGGTAGCATATAGCTGGAAAATATAATGGGACCCTTGAGGCACATCAGATATATCGTCATCAATTGCTACTGTTTTCTGTATAAGTAAATTGGCTCAAAACAACAAGACTGAGCAAAGATCCAGCAAACCCAAATTTGAGATTTCCCAAACTCATAGTGATTCTGTCATAGACATATTTATGTTTACAACTTTTTAATATACATTGCTGGGTAACAAGTTGACATTGATTTGTTTTAAGGGACCACAAGCCAAAAAGGTAGGGAACCACAGATACAGAACACAATACAGGAAACATCACATTTAAATTCATAAAGTACACGTTTGAAAGGTCACTTTGACAATAATATTCCCTCACCTCTATGTCCAATTGGAAGACGAGCCAGTCATCAATCCTCATCTCAGCTAGGTCCTCTGTCTCACTGTCACTGATGTCATCCAGTGAACTGTCTGAAGGAAAGAACATGGAGACAAACTGAATGTGCACAGGCAGGCATCTAAATCAATATCTGTCGTAAAGCACTCATCAGGAAATAGTGCTTTGTAAAACACCATAAATTCAAAAGATTTAATGATTGAAACCTTTTCACATGAAATACATTGTGAAAAGTGATTTTAAAAAACAGTCAAAGACTTTGGGAAGGCCGGGTCTCCTTTCAGTTGGCCTCAGAGAGATTCTAGCAAATCAAACCTGTTGGATAGTGAAAGAATCATATCGTTAGGAGAAGAGGCAATGTTGGAAGACTAAAGGGAAACCAGATCCATCTCTCTGGGTGAGAACGCTCAAATATCTGGATACTGTTGGAATGACTTGGTTTACATGCAATTCAGGACACAAGGCAAAGTCTGTCCTGGTCATGGAAGAGTGGACCACCTTTACGCAAAGAGGTCAAGGGAGTTTGCTTATCCAGCCTGCATGTGATTTTTGGACTTGGAGTAGGCTTGTGAACACGTCCCTCAGGGTGTTGTTGTTGTTGGGAGTACTGTGGCAATATGGGGTGCTGCGGCTGATACTATGAGCCATTGGGGGACCGTGTCCTTATTCTTGGTAGGAAGTTAAGCATATTCTCTATGGGTGCTTGGTTCTACCTGGGCTGTGCCTCGTCACCAATTAGTTTGTGGACAGAATCTCTATGTAGAGTTTAGGATGGAGAGCTTTTTGCAGATCATTTAGAGAGCACATGGTCTTGCATTGTTAGGGGTCAATAACATCAAGAATCGTACCAGATTCATGGCAATCTGGCAAATAGTCGAAAATATCTTGCTGTGTACAAGGGTCAGGGGCTGATAGACAGACATTGCATGTCAAAAACAAGAGATTTTACTAACAACATAAACATTCTTTTCAGTGTACAAAATGTGCACTGATGACTAACTTGGCTAACATAACTGTTTACTGAACTGCCTTGTTTACCAGTAGCTTTCTGTACAGCAGGTTCCTGCAGAGCAGAGCTGGGTAGTTTGGCACGACCTCCAAATATGGCCACAGTGATGGGAGTCACCATGGAGCAACAGCGGACACTGGCCATCCTGTGGCCTCGGCTCATCTCATCGTAGATCAACCAGTCTGTGGGAAGGGCCTGGGCCGATTTGGCTGGGCTGTTCTAAACAACAAAAACACACACAGTCATGCAACTAAAACCCTTTCTTTTGCTCTGCTTCTGTCTTTCTAACTTCAGTCTGTACAACGAATTTCTCAACAAGAGTAAGGATTTTATCATTCTCCTCCCCTTCTGCTATCTGCGCGTTACTGTTTTCAATGTCTGTGTCGCTGCGTGAAACAACATCAACAACCTCCAAGCTAGCAGACTACACACTGAAAATGGCAAAGATCCAAAGATTTGGATCATCTATGGTTTTAGTGAGCTACAGTATAGGTAGGCCTCACCTCTGGGACACAGATGATCAAGTTATGTTTGTCTTTTTTAACAGTAAAAGTTGTATCACATAGTCCATATACGTTGTTTACAATTTCATGTTGCGTTTTCTTTAGTGGGAATTTAACAATTTTAATGACAGGGCTCGCCCCCCCACATGAAATGTGACACCAAAACAAGTTCCCCACAGACACTATTTTGTCGCTGCATCCTGGGCTTGGCACCACCCAAGACGATTGTGATTGGTTTAAAGAAAAACAAACAAGCAAAGATGGGTTGAGTCAGACCTTTCTCCGAAGTGTGGAGATGGGTCTGGCTATGTGAGACTAGGTGGACAAACCCATGTCCAATATAAGAAACAAATCTGCTAAAATTTATATATTTGTGTATATATTTATATATATATTTCTTTCTGTACAGAAAAATATTTTACAACATATAGGTTCATAATATTTATGATGACTAGTCATGGGTGTAGAAATGGATCCTGCACTGCTATAAAGGCCTGACCCCTCTAGGCACTGCTCAGTGGATAGAAGGTCCCTCTAGTGATGGGACCACAAGGCAAAGACAGAATTACATATTAATGAAATTATTTCTTTTCCTACCTCCTTGAACTGGGATGGGCTCAGGATAGACGTGGGATGAAAGTGGACCTTCTTCTCCCTGTTACTAGAAAGCATGGAGGTCTCCTGGTTGACATGGACCAGGTTTGGATACATGCCACACATCAGGGCTGCCTTCACAATGGCCCAGTTCTCAGAGTTCAGATTCACATCACGGATGTCACTGCCCCCACGGGCCCGCACGAAACCTGGGGAACAAACAGACTGTTTCAAATTTTTGTCTTCATTCATTTATTCATGAATTCGACAAAAAAGTGTTTTCTCCTTGATCCAACTCCCTTGAAACTGAGTTTCACACTGAAGCCACTGACTACCTGTCGCGCAGGAATAGGGAGGTTGATAAATTAGCTCAAGGGCGACCAGCTGGTCTGGGTCATTTGCACTTCACAGACACACCACACACACACACTTCAGTGCTGATGTTACAGGGCTTTTACACGCCAGATCTATTTTAGAAAACAAGTATTTCCTCATTTGTGCAGACAATGGTTCAAGTGAAAAGCGTGTCTTCCCCTTGAGAACAGTTACAGGCAAGACAGTGTCAGCCAGACTAGCAGAGGTGTTGATCCAATTTCCCTCAATCCAATCCATAAGAATGGTTAACGGTACACATTTTAAAAAAACGCTAGGGTTATGCAACTCTTAGCGTCAAGAGGTGTAAAACAAATCTGGTCAGTTCCTTACAAACCTGAAACTAATGGTGTTGCTGAAAGA
This sequence comes from Enoplosus armatus, assembly GCF_043641665.1. Classification (NCBI taxonomy): domain Eukaryota; kingdom Metazoa; phylum Chordata; class Actinopteri; order Centrarchiformes; family Enoplosidae; genus Enoplosus; species Enoplosus armatus. Next base: position 21,366,324 of record NC_092197.1, read on the forward strand.
GCAGTCAGAGCTGCAAAAGACCAGATCATAAAAAATGCACCAAATAATTGGAACACCCCTGAAAATCTTGTTTTGATGCATGAACACATTCAGGCTCCAAAACTTAATAAAAAAAGACAGTGAGACTCGACCTAACCACAGTACTCTTCCTTTTCAGGTGGGTGATAAAGTCTGGGTGAGCAGAAGGAAGGCTAATCCTAATAAAGAAGCTCTTAAAGCCAAAACTGAAGGGGAAGACACCATAGTAGAAGTAACTCGATCCAACCTAGCCTTACTTAAGAAATTCGGCCCAGTTCATTTTAGGCAAATTAGGAAAAAAGAGTAGACAAAAATGGCCCGTGCATGTGTTCATACATTCTGGGGATTGGTGGTCTTGGTTCAAGGAGAGTTTATGACGTCTCACATGGTGTGGAAAGCCATGTCGGGGGAGTGTATGGCAAAACAGGGCTATCTTAGAGAAGAGCAACAGGGACCATTAATCTGATCGGCTCATCCACCTGGTGAATGTGTGCTTTGTGGGGTTGAGTGTGCCATAGTAAGGTGGCATGGCCCACACCGGAGTAAGCTAGCATGGCTTCCTGACGGAGCCTACATCTTCCTCAAGATAACATTGTATGGGGTAGAGAAAGGGGAAGAGTGCTGCTGTGTAGGGATTGCTGTTTGGAGCATAATTTTGGTTTCTTTTTTGCTGGGATTAGTTCTTCACTTCAAGTATACTTACATTTTTTGATCACATCTAAATTGATTGAAGATTGCCTAGTGGCTGTTGAATTTACATCTCATTCATTTTGTGGTATTTGGGTTTTTTCAAGTTCCTGGTTCACGATATTAAAGATGATACCAGGCCGACGTAGGGATAATTTTAAGGCAGGCCTGGTTTTGCATTTAGGTGCTGACTGTCTTAGAATATAACGAAGTTATTGCAGACGGTCCTAGTGTCTTTATGCTTACAGAATGGATTTCTTTTATTGAAGGGTCAATATCTTATAACCGGGCCATACAGCGCACAACGGCTAACTAGTGATGGAATGCACTCCGCTGGATGTGACGTGTGTGGAGAAGACCTGGCCCTGTGTAGACACTCACGCATGTGCAGTGTTTTGTGTATTAAATGCTGTGTTAAACCCATTGTACAAGTTAGGTTTGAGATTCAACATGTCCGATTAGAAAATGACAAAATGATACTGGACTATGCTACAACTACTCACACGATAAATCCCGAAGACAACTGGGACGTATGTACTCATATGACTGCTGAAATGATTTCATGGATGGAGGCTCCAGACGACCTGCGGCCTTGTGTCCGTGATGGGCTCTCATACCGGTACGTTGGTACCGGTATGGGGAGCCTAACCCCTTGTTGGTTCGTTGCTGATGACGGTCAAGTTTTTTATAACATATCACCTAGAGTCAACAGGCCTCCTGAACTTCGGCACTCCCCGTGAGATGGGCCTTGCTTCCCCCCGGATACGTTGTACTCTCCCACCCTGCCAACCCCAGGGGATGACTTGGATACCTTGGATTATGGGGACTAAAATCCAACATGCCGAACTGGGTGGTTGAGTATTGATCCTGGTGTATTTCTCTCTTGATTAAAGCTGTTTGGACAGATTTAAATGCTTAATGTTTTATGCTGTTATGATTTTAGCATAATTTTCTAATTTTTTGCATTTATCCTGATTTTCACTCAAATGTTCATTTATTTTTCTAAAAGTTTTTATCTCAAACCGTGTATTTACCTTTCTATAGTTGGTTATTTGTTATGTTTTTATCATGTTTCCTTTTTGCCTCACTTCGTATTTTTTCGGTTATTGATTTTTTGATTCTATTTACGTGGTTTTTAATAGTTTCAAGTTTAATCATTAGTTTCTTTAGATTACTGGTATGTCATTAATCTCTTTTGCCTGTTTTATACATTTTTATTTTGATGGCAGGCTTATTGATGTTTCGATTTTTGATGCATGTGACCTATGTGACATTTACTCATAAAGGGAATTTTAAATTTTGAATTTCATATTTTTCGTTTAAAGGTTTTTTTGTATTTTCATGACATGAACTTTTTTTTTTTTAAGTAAAATACGTGTTACTAAAATATATGATGTTCATACTCACGTTTTGGTAATTTTGTGTAGTTTCTCATGTTGTTACTAATTTTTATTGATGAATGTTTAATCTTTCTTTTTGATTTTCTGCTGATGGGGCGATGTCAGTTGCACTAAACCCGGCTGTGACCACACATTGGACATCTAATCATTGTTACTTTGCTTGGTCTGAGAAGGGATCTCTGGGTTTGGGGTGACTCGGATCACTACATGAAACTTGAACCATGACCACAGTAATGCCGGTGGTAGCTGTGAAGGGGCGGAGAGAAGGGTTTGCACATCTCTGCGATGAAAGGGGCGTGTTTTGCCTGCTAAGTCTTTTACCCTGACCAGCGCCACCACTGACCACCTGTCAGGCTACAGGTACGGGAAACAGGAACAGGTCAATTAAAGATGAACTTTAAGTGACCTGTTCCTGTTTAGAGATTTGTTAGACTTTGTTGCAGTACTAATGTTAATGTGATAATGACACCAAGAAAACCAAAAGGCAAATAACAGATAACAGGCAGTTAGTGATGTTGGGTCATACCCCACAAACTTTGTGGAATGAGAATGGAATATAAAAGAAACAAAAGTAGAACTGACCAATAGCACGGAGCTGTCCCAGCAGCTGTGTCCTCATGCCAAGTATCATGTCCATGGTGGCCTGGGACAGGAAGTTCTTTTCACAGAAGGATCTCTCCCAGCCGTCACTGCGGGCCTTCTGCCATGCCTGAACCACATAAGACAAACATTAAGGAAAACATCCTATGCTAGCTTTCAACTAGGGCTAAGGAATGTGGCCGCATATCTGTCACACATTACATTGATAACAATGAATGTAATGACAACATGGTTTTTAACCAGAAAATTATAATGCCTTCCTATTGTTTTCTCTGGTTTAATTTATTTACTACATGACTAATTGAAAGGTCTGGGCTTCTAGATATTCTGTTCAAAAGGGATGGGAATTAATATGAGATTCAGACAATTCATTTATTTAACAATGGGAAATGAGTAAATTCAGGTCAATGTATATGATGTTGGGAATTCAATACATTCTGTTTACAATAGATTGATCCAGAATTTCTCTGCTTTCTTGCAACAGTTACAAATGGACAACATATTATGCTACACAGGTCCACCTGTTTTTTGTTGGTTTTCTGAGCTGTGGATAGTTTTTCTTTTCAAATTTCTGACAAAGCAGCTGTGTATAATTCAAATGTGCATAAGTATAAATAAACATTTTGTTTAAAAAAATGAAAACTATCTTCCAGTCCACTATTTTCAGCTTGACTTCAATTATCCACGATCTTAATCCCTGTTATCACAGGTTGCACATGACAACAACTTCAGCCATGTTTCATTTGAACAGACCTGAAGAGGTAAAAAAGGGCATGTATTTCACAGGAAAAAGCAAAGATTTGAGAAAAGTAACATAAACATTATTTTGGTTAGCAGAAATACAGTCTCAACCAGAATAATTATTGACTTAATTGATTAATTAAACTTTAAAGTTAAAAAAATAAAAACACCATTTCTCCACTCTGACAGCCTCAGTGCTGTGTTTGGGCTCTACAGTAAGTAGCAGATAACTAAACACATTTAGGTAATTTACCCTTACACTTAATGTGACCACCTAGATTGTGGGGGCTCAGAGACATGGCCCATTAAGTGTGAACAAAAGGGTTCACTCTAATGCTAATGATGTGTGTTGGGCTCAGGAAGTAGCAGACTGACTGAGCTAAATTCCGCCATGAGCTATAAAATGTTTTATCTCTTTCTTTTTAAAAGACAGTCCCATGTCAACGCCCTTAGAATCACTGATCAAATGTAAGCAAATTCACACACCACAATCACACATAGGCTCACAAACAATATAATAAAAGCTGCATACATAATTATTAAACATGTAAATACTAAATAAATGGCTAAACTTTATATAGGTTTCTCATTCAACTATCACACACACGCTCACACACCGACTGGCAGCGAGCTACCACGCAGGGTCCTGTCCACAATTGTCTTGTGAACAAGTGTCAACACTGTGATCAGTGGAGGACCCGCTCTCTGGAAACAACTGTCAGCCGCACACCTGCAGGAAACCCCCACAGAAGAAGTTCTCAATATGAAACGGGCCTGCAGGATATGTAGACTACTGTAGAACGCTATAAAGTAGCAAGCTTTTGATAAGCAGTTTCTTGTCTTATTCTTACTCAAACCACCATGATCTGTAAAAGGTGGCTGGATGTCACAATTGACATAGATGTCACTTTTCACTGCTTTGCAGATAAGACTGTTATGACTGAAAATGACCTGCCCCAGAAATTATAGTCACTAAAATGCACTGTACTGCACTCTCGCTATTATTGACAGGCAAGTCTCGATTGTGGCAGTTTTGATTGAGAGAGTGTAGACAACTTTGTTACATTTAAATAAAAAACACTTTATATTGGCTGTAATTACCACACAAAAAAGGAAGCAGGGGCATAATGTAAAGTGTTTCACACCCGTCACACACACATACACACACACACACACACAGTTATTTCTTACTATATATCATATGTATTGCTTTAATTTTTAACGCAGCTCTGTTGAATAATGCATCTCTTGGAGCTTTCATGGCACAGAATAGAGAGTATAATCAGTCACCACACATGGTGCTTGGGGGCGGTACGAGGTGGCGCTGCATTTACTACGACTTCGAGGGGCGATCACATACCAACGAAGTGCAGAGCAGGGACCCAGCGTCAGCTGTCATAGCCCAGGTGGCAATTTTAGATGGCTACTACTACAGTGGCTTGCAAAAGTATTCAGCCCCCTTGAACTTTTCCACATTTTGTCACGTTACGACCACAAACAGAAATATATTTTATTGGAATTTTATGTGAAAGACCAACACAAAGTGGCACACAATTGCGAAGTAGAAAGAAAATTATACATGATTAAAAAAAGAATTTACAAATAAAAAACTGAAAAGTACGGTGTGCAAAAGTATTCAGCCCCCCTGAGTCAATACTTTGTGGAACCGCCTTTTGCTGCAATTACAGCTGCAAGTCTTTTGGGGTATGTCTCTACCAGCTTTGCACATCGAGAGACTGAAATTTTTGCCCATTCTTCCTTGCAAAACAGCTCAAGCTCAGTCAGATTAGATGGAGAGCGTTTGTGAACGGCAGTTTTCAGATCTTGCCACAGATTCTCGATTGGATTTAGGTCTGGACTTTGACTGGGCCATTCTAACACATGAATATGTTTTGTTTTAAACCATTCCATTGTAGCCCTGGCTTTATGTTTAGGGTCGTTGTCCTGCTGGAAGGTGAACCTCCGCCCCAGTCTCAAGTCTTTTGCAGACTCCAACAGGTTTTCTTCCAAGATTGCCCTGTATTTGGCTCCATCCATCTTCCCATCAACTCTGACCATCTTCCCTGTCCCTGCTGAAGAGAAGCACCCCCAGAGCATGATGCTGCCACCACCATGTTTGACAGTGGGGATGGTGTGTTTAGAGTGATGTGCAGTGTTAGTTTTCCGCCACACATAGCGTTTTGCATTTAGGCCAAAAAGTTAAATTTTGGTCTCATCTGACCAGAGCACCTTCTTCCACATGTTTGCTGTGTCTCCCATATGGCTTCTGGCAAACTGCAAACGGGACTTCTTATGGTTTTCTTTTAACAATGGCTTTCTTCTTGCCACTCTTCCATAAAGGCCAGATTTGTGCAGCGCACGACTAATAGTTGTCCTGTGGACAGATTCCCCCACCTGAGCTGTGGATCTCTGCAGTTCGTCGAGAGTCACCATGGGCCTCTTGGCTGCATCTCTGATCAGTGCTCTCCTTGTTCGGCCTGTAAGTTTAGGTGGACGGCCGTGTCTTGGTAGGTTTGCAGTTGTGCCATACAATTTCCATTTCCGGATGATGGATTGAACAGCGCTCCGTGAGATGTTCAAAGCTTGGGAAATCTTTTTATAGCCTAACCCTGCTTTAAACTTCTCCACAACTTTATCCCTGACCTGTCTGGTGTGTTCCTTGGACATCATGATGCTGTTTGCTCCCCAATATTCTCTTAACAAACCACTGAGGCCGTCACAGAACAGCTGTATTTGTACTCAGATTAGATTACACACAGGTGGACTCTATTTAGGTCAACATTCGATCATTCAGCAATCATCAGGCAACTTCTGAAGGCAATTGGTTACACTCAGAGAAAAGGGGGCTGAATACTTTTGCACACCGTACTTTTCATTTTTTTGTAAAAATTTTTTTAAATCATATATAATTTTCTTTCTACTTCACAATTGTGTGCCACTTTGTGTTGGTCTTTCACATAAAATTCCAATAAAAATGTGGAAAAGTTCAAGGGGGCTGAATACTTTTGCAAGCCACTGTATATGTTTTTTCTTCTTTCTCTTCAAACCTGTTAGTCATTTCGTGACCTCTCCAATTTCTTTTGACCACTTGGGAGTCCTAATACCCAGGATGGGAGCACTTCCTACATTCACCCCAAAATCAGAATCAGAAATACTTTATACGCACATCTTCTATAGACCCCCACCTACCTGGAAGGCTCTCAGCAGGGCCATGTGGTCGCTGAAGGTGCTGGAAGTGAAACGTTTGCGGCAGTGTAGGGCAGCTCTTTTCTGAGAGCCCTGGGCGGGAAGAATGAAGGGGTCACGATAGGCCAGCGTACAGGCAATGGTTAGAATGGGGTCCAGACACTTGAGCACCACAGCGCACAGCACCATCTTTCCCAGGTGGGGCTCCACAGGTAGATCAGCCAGGTGGTAGCCCAGATCAGTCAGGTCTTCATACTGGTCCATAGCATCTATTGTCTGAAAAGAAAGGTGGAGGGAGTCAATACAAACTCAATGACTTATTGCTGACCATTATTGTAAATGGATGTGTAGGCTTTTCTGTGTGTGTATAGTGGCTTGTGTCAGAGATCAGAATGAAGTGAGATATAGAAGTATTTGTGAGTACTTGTTACCTTTAGCATCTGCACAGCGTTCCTGATGGCATGTGTAGGAGGAGGCTGTGGAGCTTTGGACAAGAACTCAGCTACTGGACAGGAGGAGGGAGCTAGCAGTTTGGTCTGAAGACACAGTTCCTTACACACACAACATGACATATTATCACTATTACAGGCTATAGCAGTAGTCTACTGTGTAGCACTGCACAAGTAGCGCTGTGTTGGTGCACATCAAGATTTATCCTCAAAAAATCCTCAAGAATTCTCAAATAATACAAACTACTCAGCAGCCAACTACTCTTTTCCTTCCTATTGTGGGCTGACTTTCAAGAAAGGCAGGCAGGCGGGGCCAGGACATCATGCTTGGGAAGCTAAAATTCAGTGGTTGAAGATTACAGCTTACACCACTTACCTGCATTGACATATGACTATATAGCGAACATAACAAATACATAATTATATACAAATATAACACTTTGGGGCATATTTTAATTGAGAAAGTGCAACAATCACATCGCTGTATGAGTTCCTTAGTTCAGCCAACCGTAATATGAGGCTTCAGCAGTTTTTTTAATCATCTGGATAAGAAACCTACTGTGACAATTATACAAGATGGTAACCATGGTGAGATACCTGAGTTACCATGGATTTTAACATCAAAATGAAAAGGAGTTAAATTCTTACTCTTACAGCCACACAGTAAATGTGTGTAATGTTGTGCTATAAGATGTCAGTCAGACACCAGAATTTTTTTACTTCAAAATGAACCAACTGAAACAGCTGCTTTGTAAAAGACACCTCAGGTTTAACGAAATGCAAACATGCTTTTTAAATCCCCCCCAAAATTTTAAACCTGGGTAAAACCTTACTGGTTTCCTACATTTTGTTGTTGTTACTGTTGTTCTGTCAACTGTCATTTGTAGAAGTTCATGTTTATGCCTTTTAAAAGAAATACGCCACCGTAAATGTATTGCCTGTAGGGTTTGAAATGCAGAGAATCACCAAAACATCCACAGACTTCTCAAACCAACGGACAAGTGGGTTGCATAACCCGTTGTTGATCTCTGCGCTCAGTTTGTTACAATCGTTGCTTTGCCAACAAGTCGCTAAATAAACACGAAGCAGTGCATTCAGCTATGTTGTGGAATAAATCTTCAACTCTTGCTGTGAGGAATGTTACATTAAAAGCAAGTAATTCCACATGTGTAAGAAATGTGAACTCAGTGGGGAAATACAGAGAAAACATGTTTGTAGGCCTGTTACTTTATTTTTTAAAAACACAATTGTGACAATTGTTTTTAGGTTATTATTATTGTGATTTTTTTTTACAAGTTCCAGTAAATGTCTTTGTGACGGCAGAAGATAAAAAATTCATGATTGATGTATCATCATCCTGTGTGAACCTGTAAAGTCAATGTCAGAAAAAGAATAAGAAAGGACTTGATGTAGGATGAAAGCTCAAATGTGTGTGTGTCGCTACCTGCAGTGGCATCCGCAACAGCTGTGGAACCTGGAATTCCAGCATGTTGTTAAACCTGAGTCGACTGAAGAGGTGGAAACAAAGCCCTGGTCTGCAGCGCCCAGCTCTGTGGACATGTCACATATTCAGCAGATTCTTTAGAGAATTCAAACTTACATTTATATCACTGGGTAAAAAGTGATATTAAAAGCAAAAGAGGCTTTGACATTTAGTCACAAGCATAGAATATAGGGTGGGATTGAAGGAGAAAGGAGATCTGTTGAGGAGATAAAAAATTCAGACTGTGGACATCACTGATGTTACCTTCCCTTCCTTTGCAGAGCGCTGGCTTTCGAGATCCAAACCGTCTTTAACATGGATACATGACTGAGGGTATCAAAGGACTTCTACAAAAGGAGAAGATATATATTGGTTCATTACTAACCATATGTGTGAATTACAATATCTATTGTTAGACTTCATGTTACTCATGTATCCAACTCTTCAGGAGTAACTGTACCTCTTTGACCTTTCCTGAATCAATGACGAAGACTACATCGTTGATGGTGATGCTTGTCTCAGCAATGTTGGTAGAAAGAATCTGAAAGGAAAAAATGACCAGTTATAATCTAGTTTGATAGTGAGTGAATTTCTTTCAAATTTACTATAAAAGTCAACTCAAATGGAAAACCATACTATTGACTTGATGGTACAAAGTGTGAGAGTATGAATGGGGTCTGTGTACTGACAAATGCTGATTGTTACAAAAAGTGATGAAGACATGATTTAATGAAAAAAGTTACACACATTTTCAATCTATGAGTTTCATCACACCTAATGTGCTTCTTTCTGACCATATAAATACAATTACATTTTTCTTAGTAAAAATATTTTTTAACAGGCATATTTGTCACCATTTTAGAAAAGCCTTTTTGCATTTTGGTTGCAGACTAACTGACTGAAATGCAACACACACCGGCCGCGCTGTGGAGCATTGTGTCATTTGAAATGATGTATGTGTTTATTTGCATATGGAGCGGGGAAGTAAGATCCGATCACAAGTGGTCACCCTAGATGCATGTTAATGCCATGTGTGAATATTATATATGTAATATGTTAATAAATACAGGTGTAAACAGGGCCATAGAGACAGAAGAAGTAGTCCAAGAAGTAGGGTACAGTAGCTGGAATGCGTCACTCAGTGGAGCAGCCTCCCTTAAAGAAGCATTGAAAATGTCATCAAATCTAAGTAAATGAACATTGTTTGATCATACAACAGTGTGGAGATGCAAGTTAATTCTGGAAAAAAGGACATTTCAAAATTAATAATTGGAAGAATGAGTGACAGCTAGCTTAAACCCAGTGGGTGACCGTTTACATCCATTGGGGGGTGATATGGGTCACACAAACTAAAAGCTTGCTTGTCTATTCAATTAAATTCAATTTAATTTTATTAATATCGCGCCAAATCACAACAAAAGTCATCTGATGACACTTTTCATATAGAGCAGGTCTAGACCGTACTCTTTATAATATTATTACAGAGACCCAACAGTTCCCTCCATGAGCATGGTAGGAACTGAATTTTCAGACGAGTTTAAAAGACTGGCTGATCAAAAGAGGAAAGAGAAGTGATGCTCCAGATACTGTATGTACATAGGCCTAAAGAACCCTTCTGGTGCTGGCAGACATATAAAAACCTGCCGGCAGGGAATGCTTTGAGAGTGCACATATTTTTTTTGCACACGCGTGAACATTTTACTGGTGACATGCCTCTTCACTCTCTATACCTCAGACTTCCGTTTCAACTCCGGCTCCTGCCACCTTCAAAAGTTTTCCGACGACTCCTTCATTGTCGGATGCATCAACAAAGGCAACGAGGAGGAGTACAGAGGAGTGATAGAGAACTTAGTAGCATGGTGCAACAACAATCACCTGGTGCTCAATATCAGCAACACCAAAGAGCTGGTAGTGGACTACCAGAGGAACAGGAGGCCCCCTGTCCCAATTATCATCCACTGAGAGGAAGTGGAGAGGGCGGACTCGAAAAGTACCTGACTGGTCTCACAACACTGATGCCCTCTTCAGGAAGGGACAGAGCAGAATGTTCTTCCTGAGGAGACTCAGATCTTTGTGTGTGCAACAGGTTCAAGCACAGTATTAGCTGTTGAGTTTAATTGTTCTTGAATAGTTTCTATTTTAGTCTACTCTTATTTATACTTTTAATTATTTATGTATACTTTTTTTTTCTATTTAACTTCTTATTTCTGTCCTGGTGCTGCTGTAACATCCGAATTTCCCCTTTGGGGGATCAATAAAGGATTATCTTATCTTAAAACGTCGCTGGCGTTTGTTGCTCTTGAATGACGAAAAATATCTTTAAATGTCTTGGAAAACTCTATACCTACTGGCCCAAGTAAAGCTTTGCTGAAAGTCATTATGAGTGTACTGGATCGATATGACACATTAAGACTCACTATCTTCCTGACACCAGGTGGAGAGGTCTTCATGGCTTTCTTCTGATCCAGAGTCTGCATGTCTGAATGTAGAGTGAACACCTGGTAGCTGAGAGACACACACATGTCAGAGACACACTGCACAATATGCTGCTATGCTAGACTATGCTCATAACTGACGTGATGACACAAATGACAAAAATGAGGCCCATGTTAAAAATATATGTGTGTGTATCAGGGGTTACACAGAATAGCCAATCAAGAATCACTAGTGGACCCATGTTCATTGCTGTAGACTAATAGTTCATCTGTGGTTTTAGCACGGTGTAGTAATAAAGCAGTGGCAGTGCATCCACAGATCATCAGCAGATATGCAGCTGGGGGCGCTGTGGGTAGTTGTTGTTGACAAGTCATAGTTGTCATGCATGATCCTAACCCTAACCCTGTGCAGTGTGGGGCGCTAAAGCAGCAGACATGCAGCAAGAGCAAGAGGCAGAAAGAAACATGGCTGTACGTCCTCGACTATAATCAGCAGTGTGGATATATACTTTACCAGAGCAGATAAAACCATCAGCTGCAAGCTACAGTAGTTTTACAAGTTATATCTGAAGTTGATGTGTTTGAGCATGTAATTATAGTACATCATAATAGACTGTTCAGAGCTCTTGAGAAGGCCTTGTTACGGCCAAAGATGGACAAAACTTTGGTTGTTGTCGAACATAGATTTGTTTGAACAATAATTTCTATGTTATGCCATGTTAAATAAGCAAATTTAAGGTATTTAGAGAAGGAAAGACTCTCGCTATCCCTGAAAGAAAGCAGTTGCGTTGTTACAGGTTGGTACCGCCTATATTAGTTAACCCTTTACTGGTTGTAGCCTATTTGAGACCTTTTTGACAGAAGTGATCATTGTTATTAGGTGAAAAAAATATGTATATATGTATATCTATATCTACGTCTATAGATACAGTATTGTTTTATCATCTATTTTAAGAATGATGTATTTATTGTTATATTCAAATATCATAAAGAAACATCTCTAACTTGACATAAATTTAAATACTCTTGAGTGCTCATCATACTAAAAACATACAGTATTATGGATATTGCATGATGTTCAAATGTCTTCCATTCTTCTACAGTATACATTTCACCTCTCAGAGTGGGTGGAGAATCTCTTATCGTCATACAAGATGCGGTCCCTGAGTGCAACTATCTCATCGTATCCAGGAAGAAAAATCAGGACAGCACCTGAAGACCAACAGATAAAAGCTCACATTCTTATAATCCTGAAATATCATCCATATCCCTGAAATCTGGCTGTGATTAATACTCTTGGTCACTAGGCACACACAATTCTGTTGTAGCCATGAAATACACACTGCTCAATAAGCAGCTATGTTGTTAAAATCCAGATGAGTGCTGAGGCTCACCGTCACTGCTGGTGGAGCAAATGTTGTGCAGCAGATCCATGATAAGGTCCAGGTCCACACGCTCATCATCAAAGCTGTGGTGGTACAGTTTGAGCAGCTCTTGCTCTTCAATGCTCAGCTCTACCTTGCCACACTGCACCAGACTGGACTCATCCAGGCTGTTCCCCTCTCCCAAAGGACTGCACAGTAACAGGAAAGTTGGTGTAAGCTGCCCCACAATAATTTTCATACAGCCCCTCAGAATCAGGATTTGATTTGACATTTTCATATTCATTTCATTAACTAATTCTCCAACCGAAAAGGTCCATTTCAGTTAAGTTTACTTCGTGACCAAGATTTACAGTACTTTGATTACTGGTGTGTATGGAATGTTTAAACCTACAGTAGACTTTTACTCTGAGGTCCACTCCCTGATTGAGGCCAGGCTGGCATTGTAATCACCAACAGGAGAAAAAAGGGTGCTTCTATTAAAAAGCTGTTATCTGTGTTCATCACATCATAGAGTATGGCTCGTATTTATGTACTCAATTCTCTACTGTGTGTGGCCAGAGCTGCCATTCAGGTGCAAAAGTTGAAGGGGACCTTTTATGCTCATTTCAGCTCTATATTTTTATTCTGGGACTCCACTAGAGTAGCTTTGCCTTACTCATCATATACTGGCCCATCATGCAGCCCCTCAGTTCACCCTCTGTCTGAAACACGCTGTTTTTGAAGTTACTGTTTATCAGACCACAAATTAGACAAGAATTAGGTTGGAAAAACGATAGATGCTGCCGGAGCGGAGTGTTTCTGGAGACTGGGCCTCACTGATTACTGTACAAAAACACACAACTTTATTCACTTATTTTGGTGAAACTCGATCATTTTATAGAGATAATGTTTTCTGGCTTTTCCTCTGATGTCTGCTCTGCCTCAACTCTCTGTGATTTACAGAGTTTCCAGATGGACAGATAGCTTTAAAATAACCGCTAACTGTAGCTTCTTTTAGCTCAGTTAGTTCGGAGCATCGGGGAAGTGTTTACACTGCTAGCACAGGAGCTTTAGGCTGCCGGGAGGAGAGGGTTTTCGGGCTTGGGCTCCGAGAGTCAGATGGTTAGAGTCAGGTAAGAGCATAGATATAGGTATAGGTATAGATATATATCTGTGGCTAAGAGGACTGTTAGCTGCACAACTAAGTAGCTAAAGGCAGCTACAGTTAGCAGGAGTTAGCGATTACTTTAGCAACAAGTAAAGCCATCTGTCCATCAACAAACTAACCAACTTTTGCTCACAGGGATTACTTTTACATAAGTTTACCTCATTATTTTGCAACTTTGGCAACGTTTAATATGAATATCCAACATTGTAACATTATATGTAAGACAGAAAATAAGGACAAGCATAAATAGGTCTATTTAAATATTTTAACAGAAACTCATGGGATGAGTAAAATATGGGTTTCAGTTCACATTACATAGCCATGTTTTATACACTGAGGTCAACATTACACTCACATGGAGGATTTGAGGAGATCTATAGCATCTGTCTGCTGGAAGTCTTTGGCGAAGTCTAAGGCTATCCTGAAATGAGATGAAAACACATTGTTGTTGACCCATTGTTGTTCAATGCATTCAAATCATTCACACGTGCCCTAGAGATTGAAGAAATGTCTTTTAAAAAATAGGTTTAGAAGTGGAAAAGGTAGTGGCTTTAGTGTTTGCAGTTTGTCCAGCTACATTATTGGGCATATTGTGAAGAAGCATGGAGGCATAAAAATACCAGCCCATAAAAGCATATATACATACAGGGTGCCTCCATTTCTATGAATAATGAAAGCGAAACTAACAAAAAAATGGCAGTGAACCACAGTAAACTCTTTAAATCATCACAAACTGTAATGGAATTCATTCATTCAATCATTTAACATAGCGGCCTAATATCAGCGTGGTACTATAACATGATGAATGTCCTACCATCCATTGGATGCCTTCATGTTGATGTCGGCCCCCATGTTGAGCAGCTGCTCCATCTGTGTGAGGAAACCTCGACCTGCTGCCACCATCAGAGGTGTGGCCCCTGTCTCACTGTGCCTGTAGTCCACTACAAGAATACAAGTATGAGGGAACAGTTCGAGCCTTCATATGTTTTATACATCCATTAATTTTATACAACTGCTTGTTCAGGATAGCACAGGGCCACCACTAAAATATTAATCAGTAAAGGAACAATTTGATGTTTTGGGAAATATACTTGTTTGCAGAGTGCTTGATGTTTCTTGCTGAGAGTTAGATGAGAAGAGCGATATCACGCGGCAAATATGAAACTAGAACCTGGAGACGATTAGCCTGGAAGCAGGGGGGACACAGCTAGCCTGGCTCTGTCCAAAGTTAAAATATACACACACTAACGCCTCTAAAGCTCAGTAATCAACACTGGTTTATTTAGTCTGTACAAAAGCCAACAGTGTAAAAACAACAAGCTGTCCTTTTATGGGGAGCTATGCGGTACCCGCAGTTGGTAAACAAGGATAAAATCTTTGCGATTGTAAACTATCGTGATATATGTAATTTTATACTGCATTATCTGTATAGTATAACATAATATTGTTACCTTTCTGGAAATTCAGTTGAAAAACTGTTGATGGATAAAAAACCAGAAGGGAATGCTTAATCCAGTGAATGCTATACTTACAGTTGTAGCAGAAAGTACTGGTACCCATGCATATTTTAAAAAAGCCTTTGTCTCTAAAAAACAATTGTCTCCAAAATAAGTTGAAATTGACAGAAGTATTTGGTCTCCACAATTCTTAATATCACTTTTAATAGTACAGTAACTTTGTTTTTGATTCAGATTCCTCCTCCAGGGAGGTTGGCTACAGTACCATGGATCTTGAACTTCTTGCGCACGGTGGATACAGTAACATCAAGGTCTCTGGAGATGGACTTGTAGCCTTGAGACTGTCCATGCTTGGCTATGATCCTCTGTCTGACCTCCTCAGACAATTCTCTGCTTTTTTTCTTTTCTCCATGCTCAGTGTGGCATGAGTAATTTGTTCCATTTAAAGTGGTTAAATGCGTGAACGTTAGATTGCAGGCACCTGTGACTCACCAAAGGTGAGTTCAAGGAGAATCACCTGCTTGAAATCCAATTATTTCTTGCAACTTCTGAAAAGGTGCCAATAATACTGTACAGGCCATTTTTGGATTTCTGTGTGGAATGAGCTAGGATTCATTATTTCTTTCAGTTATTTTTGTTTTGTTCCTCTGCAAACCAAAGAAATACATATGTGGATACCAAAAGATGTTTTAATTTCACAATTTTCTGGAAGAAATGGTGTTATTTGAAAAAGGGGGGCAAAATGTTCGGCTGTGACTGTATACCTATATAGACAAATAAAGGTACATCATTACATTGATGAAAGAAATAATAGATATTCTGCATCACATATATATATATACTGTACTTCATCCACTGGAATTTATATCACCATATTACCATGAGAAAAATTATTACCATTCTACTAGGGTTTAAATGCCAAATTTTCAAATGTGCGTACAGTCTCTCAAGAAAACATGGAATGATTCCAGTAAATGCAGAGATCAGCCCTGAGAGTCATACCGTTAACATTTTCATAGAGGATGAGGTTGAAGAGCTGAATGAAAGCATCCTGGTCCTCATTGAGGAAAATGTTGGAAATGCAGGTGTCCATCTCCTTCAGCAGCCACGGCTCCAGCTGTTCTGAGCCATCCTCATCCTGGGACACAAAATCACACACTGACTAAACGTGGTGCCAAGCATCAACAGTCAGGTTTCACACAACACACCTCCACTCAACATAACTTGTCTGGATGAAACAATTACCAGATAGAGAGACCTCTGATGACAACGTTAAACCTCAATAAAAAACCAAGCTGTTCATATCATAAGATTTCTAAATACTGAGATCTTTTGACAAAAAATATCAGTCAATATACTAGGTTTTTCTGGAGTTCCCAACCACATCTCACAAAAACCTTCACGCTCAAGACTGTGCCACCAGTACACTCGGTACCAGTCAGATAGTTGAATAGTCTCGGGGAAAAAATTTCTTTTATCTTTCACGCTTTCACATTTAATGGTTGATGAAAGCCTTCTAGGAGAGCAATGTGGTCTGGCATGTACTGCTTGTTGACTTTCTGAGAGTCAAACTGCTTTCTTTGGGCTCTCATCAGGTATTTCACGCCGTCACATCAATCACACAACTGATTAAAACCGATTTAAACCAATTCAAACCGACAATTTACAGAAGAATGAAGGGAAGGCTTCTGTGATGTCACCATTTATGACACACATCAGAGACACAGACAGCAGAGCTAGCAAGGTGAGATTTTTTCATCTGATCAGGAGACAGTTTAAACATCTTCTTCTCAGGTGTGTTTACAGAGATAAGCCTCCATTTTCTTTCATATATTTGTCTAAAGCTACAGTTTGTGTCTTCAAACTGAATCAGTGATAAGAATAATGACAACTTTTTAGGCAAATAATGTTTCACAACTGAAAGTTATTTGTCACACTTGAACATTTTTTTATTTCTCTTTTGTTTGCCAATATAAATAATCTTGTCAAGTACCATCTGCATTTGATTATTACACTTGTTTTAAGGTTTCTCAGCCACAGCTAAGGAGAAACAAGTGTGAAAAGTACACTGCATGGTTATCACACCCAAACATCTGCTATGAAAAAAACTAAGTGGATTTACTTAGTTTAAAAAAATGTCAGACCAGTCTTTAAACTAAGTATTTTTTGGGTGGCTCATTCTGAAACTATATAACTATGGTAAGTGGGATAATCTTATATTCTGACTCTCTTTCACCTAATGGTCATTTGTAGTAGCCCTTTAAAGTAATGAATATTACTATTATCACTACTACTAACAGACACTGACTGTGTGTGTGTGTGTGTGTGTGCGTGCGTGCGTGCGTGCGCTGGTTTACCAGCTTTTTGAAGGTGCTGTCCCCTCTGTCCAGGGAGCTGCTGTCCTGGAGGAAGCCTGGGTGAGACGCAGGGATCCTCTGTTCCTCCTCAACAGAGCTTTTCTCCACTGCCTTACACCACTCCGTCAAACGTTTCTGCTTCTTCTCCTCTGAGAACCAGAGCATGTGATGCACACAGAGGAGATTAAGACAAAGCCTGATGGACTGCTGTGATGCATTTTTTTTCCCATTCAGTCTTACTCAGTGGACTGATTAATAAAAGCTTCATACTTCTCTGTGTCTCTTCCTTGTATTTCTTCATGTCCTTATTGTTAAAGCACGTCAGCCTCAGAATGTCCTCCAGAAAGAGTTCCTTCACTTCAAACAGTCTTCCTTTGACTAAAAATATATTTAAAAAAAAACTCATTATTTATTAATAATAATATTATTAATACCCCTTTCCACATTAACAGATGACACTGCATTTACATTGTTTCAGTTTATAATAATACATCTTTAAATTTGGAATTAACTTTTCCTCAGGGGATATTGATTCTGGATGTAACACTCACGCCAGTATTTATCAATCTATTTGTGTTAATTCATGGTAAAGGATGTGCATCTGACATTTGCAATTCCCTTTATTTACCTGTGTACCTTTGATCCCTTGCCCATTTTTACTCAGTTCACTCCTGTTATTTCAGGAAATTAGGCATTTGGTCAGGTATTTGTATATGAATGGATATAGGAGAGCGTCAAGTATTGCAGGGAAATAAAAAAGATGTTGATGAAACATGCCAATAGTGTAAAACGATGACATTTTGTCAATGCTATCGTTTTTCTTTTTCTTATTTATGGCGTGCCGTCCAACCACATCTAAAGGCAAAAGGTGTTTCTACCTGAATGTCCATACTTAAAGGTGGGGGTGAAAAGCCTGCCGTCATTAATTCCTTCTGGATGCATCCTACGAACTCCCTGATTCCAGGACTGTGTATGTGATGTGTGTTCAGAGTAAGTAGTAAGGGGGCATATTTTTCCTGTCACCTCTCTGCTGTCCATGTGTTAAGTAAAGATGCATCAAGCAAGCTGTAGCACATAAGATAATAAGGAGAGGCACAGGGTGTGTTTTCTGTTTGTTTTTGTTTTTTTCTCAAAACACTGGCCTATCAGTAGATAAAAATAGTTTGGTCTAATCAGCACCACAAAATGTAATTCTGATCCTTTGTCATCTCAATAAAACGCATTGCTGTTAAGATTAGAGGTGTTTTCTGCATCACATCCAACTGTCACAGAGAAGACAACAAGCTGACAAACATGCAAACAGCACTGATGTAGTGCAGTGTAGAAGCAGTAACAGCTGATATGAGCATTCAGTTAATGAACACAGAGCTAGTAGGACTTACGGTGGATGACAGGGCAGGAGCCAAAGTACTGAAGGAACAGGTCTATATCCAGAGATGCACTGGAGAGGATCAGTTTCAGTGTGGGGATCTTCTGAAGCACATCCCGCATCTTAGTCAGCAGGAAGTCAGTCAGACCATCACGCTCATGCACCTCGTCCTAACACGATAAAACAGAGCTACTTTAACATGATGTGTTTTCTCAGCGAGTTCTCAGTTGAAACACCTTTCAAAAGGAACATAACACCCGCTGAAAATCTTGTTTTTGCTGACCTCCAGTGGGTTAACTTTTCACCTTGCTGCAGTGATGTACAGGTAGACTCCAGGACCCCATGACATCACTGCTGGACGTGGTTACACACTTTTCAACCAGAGAGGGCAGCAAAACATTGCTTTTCAGCCTGCTGTTAAGTTACTCTTTGAGGAACAATCCCAGCTTCAAATGCATGTATTTCAAGTTTTCTGAGACTGTGTCCTGCATATTTGAAGTCTTGATGCTCACCACAATGACATGAGTGACAGTTGTCAAGCTGGCATCTCCAGCCATCAATGTTCTGAGGAACACTCCGCTGGTGCAAAAGGTCAGCAGTGTCTTGGGGGAGACCCTGGGTTTTCAAAGTCAACAGTTACAAGTGTTTTCCACAAGCACACAAGTACATGAAATACGTAACATTGCTGGCTAGAGAGAGAGAGACAAAAAGAGAGAGAGAGAGAGTCAAAAATGTTATGAGAGCAAAGGAGAAGACTATTTTCTGTTTTGTCTCAGGCTGCATCGCTGATGGATTGGTTTAGCCGTTGAAGCTTTAATTAATGACCATCATCGTGACACTCGCCCCCCCCCCCCACCTTCTCACAGTGAATCCACTATTTCCGCATCAATTGCATCATTTAACATTATTAGAGAGGGAATTCTATTGCCTGTTTTTTTTTTACAGTCCACAATTAAATCATAGGGTCAGGGTATCAAGTTGTTTGAAAATTGAAAATACATAAAGAGAGTGATTATTTGATTTTATCATTATTACTGTGGCTATACAGGAAGGGGGCGGTTTAACCTCTTCTGCACTTAGATGCACCTCGAGGAGAAAATAGTTTTTAGTTTCTGTAAAGAATCTCCCAACAACTTAAAATTGGCTCTTTCACAGTGTCTCCTAGTTTGTTAATATGACTGTATTTTTTGTATTTTCTTTGTGCACAAGAGATGAAGATAAATTTACCATGGTGATTTTATAAAGCGGTACAACATGTGCATCTCTCGCATTCACCTTGTGCTGCTGCAGCCTTTACATTACTGTGGTGGCATTCAGTTGTGACACAGAAATGTTACAGATCTGACCTGGTAAGATTGCTGTCGGGACGTAAAAGTAACCAGGGTGTTTATTCAGACATGAGACCGAAATGGTTAAATTGCCATCAGATTAATGTACATTGCATTTCTGAAAGGGGCTCTGAAAAAGTCTCCTCCCTCCTGGCCTTCATTAAACTGCCAGTATTTTCCAAAATCTGACATTCCTTCAGCCAGGGCTTCTCTCCTATTTAATTCTCGTCACAACTACCAATCAATTTTCATGTGTATAACCATGAATGTCTTCCAGGAGAGACGTCCGAAAATGTGCACCATAATCCCCATATTTAAACAATGTGACGGTGGAGGTAGGTGAGAGATGCATGGAGGATTGTGAACTGTGCGCTCAAAGGGAGAAGCACCGTCCCAAACGGACAATACCCAGTTCAGCAGCTATGTATCTGTTTTAAGACACTTTTGTTTAAATGAAAGCCTCTTCACCTGCCAATCTGGATCTACTCCGTTCATTAGAGCCCGCCACTGACACAAAACCTCCATGAGCGAAAACGGACAATGTGTGTGTCTGACGTACATTGTGTTAGCTGCTTGCTGCTTTAACTCTGACAAAGTCTCTGATAATTGAGTTTGACAGAGCAGTCTAGGAAATTACTCTTACTGGTAAAAATAATCAAGCAAACCATAACTTTCTGATGCTGAAAGTTTTAAAGATAACAGTAATCCTGAATATATGACAATGTGACAGTGTCAGCTGTGTAGATTGTATTTGTGCCAGCTGTTAATTAATTTGAGGAGGATCTGAATTTTGAGTTTAAAAAAGGAAAAAAATCTTAAGACTCTTCAGGTGGAACTGCTGCTGCTGCTGCACAACAAATTCCCATGGGTTTCTTTAAATACACATCTAATTTTCATAATTCAGATTTATTGAATGTACATTTAAATTGTCATTATTAATGGTATAGACAGCACTGGTGAAAGTTACAAATGACCTTCTAACTGCATCAGACAAAGGACTTGTCTCGATACTTGTTTTGTTAGATCTTAGTGCTGCATTCGACACCATTGACCATCATATCCTATTACAGAGACTGGAACATTTAATTGGCATCAAAGGAACCGCACTAAGCTGGTTTAAGTCGTATTTATCAGATCGATCTCAGTTTGTACATGTTAATGATGAATCCTCCATGTACGCCAAAGTCAGTCATGGAGTTCCACAAGGTTCTGTCCTTGGACCAATACTATTCACCTTATATATGCTTCCTTTAGGAGATATCATTAGAAAACGCTCAATACATTTTCATTGCTATGCGGATGATACCCAGCTATATTTATCGATCAAGCCAGAAGAACCTCATCAGTTAGCCAAGCTCCAAGCATGCCTTAAGGACATAAAGACCTGGATGACCTGTAATAATCTGATGTTGAATTCGGACAAGACAGAAGTTATTGTTCTTGGCCCTGAACACCTCAGATACACAGTATCTAAGGATATTGTTACCCTAGATGACATTGCCCTGGCCTCCAGCGCCACCGTGAGGAATCTCGGAGTTGTCTTTGATCAGGACATGCCCTTTAACTCCCATGTAAAACAAACTTCAAGGACTGCCTTCTTTCACCTCCGTAACATTGCAAAAATCATGAAGATCCTGTCTCAAACAGATGCAGAAAAATTAGTCAATGCATTTGTCAGCTGATCCAGAATGCTGCGGCACGTGTACTGACAGGAACCAGGAAAAGAGATCATATTTCTCCTGTGTTAGCTTTGCTGCACTGGCTCCCTGTAAAATCTAGAATAGAGTTTAAAATCCTTCTCCTGACTTACAAAGCTCTTACTGGTCAGGCACCATCATATCTTAAAGAGCTCATAGTACCCTATTACCCCACTAGAGCACTGCGCTCCCAGAATGCAGGGTTGCTTGTGGTTCCTAGAGTCTCCAAAAGCAGAACAGGAGCCAGAGCCTTCAGCTATCAAGCTCCTCTCCTGTGGAATCGGCTCCCAGTTTGGGTCCGGGAGGCAGACACACTCTCTACTTTTAAGAGGAGGCTTAAAACTTTGCTTTTTGATAAGGCTTATAGTTAGGGCTGGCTCAGGCCTGCCTGGACCAGCCCCTAGTTATGCTGCTATAGGCCTAGACTGCTGGGGGACTTCCCATGATGCACTGAGCTTTCCTCCTCTCCCTCTTCATCTTTGCACATTCATCGCAGTCCAATGCATGTTACTAACTTTAAATCTTCCCTGGAGTTTCTTTGTGCTTTCTCGTCTCGCAGGTTCCTGTGGATCTTGGTCCAGGTACGCCTGGGTGCTGCTGCCATGGGCCTGCCTGACTCTCATCACTACAGTTATTATGTTTAGTCGTAGTTCTGTTACTATTAAAGCTGTTATTGCTATTATTAATCTCAGCTATTATTACAGCTGTAACTACTATTATCAGTCATATTTCCATTATTATTATAATTATAACTGCTATTTCTACTGCTAGAGCTGCCAAACATCTCTGCCTGTTTGTCTGTCTGTTGGTCTGTCTAGGGTTAGGTTGGGTAATAGCGGAGTGTTCCGTAGGAACACTACGAGGTGCACTGGCTCATGGGAACAATAAATTAGTTAGTTAAAAACTTTTCTTTGGCCAATAAAATTCCGTAAAAGTCAATAAAATTGTTCATAAAAGCCCTGTGGATATGTTTTTTACTTTTCCATGTTTGCCTCCTCCCCTTCTTTAAAAAGCTTTTTTTTTTTAAATATAATAGATTCCTTTTATAAAAATATGGGGTATAACTGGGCCACTGAACAGGTGTACCAGCGGGAATAAGTAAATTAACAAGAGTCCTCCAACCTCCCTGGGTCTCCACGGGCACTTTATGTGTTGGCCCGTCCCTGTGGTGAACCTGCTAAAAAGACCCACATAAACATGCTAAAAGTGTGTTAAGAGCCGACAAGGTTATATGGCCTAAAAACAAACGTGTTAATAAAGTGCTAGAATATGGATTAGTAAGAAAGTGCTTTTAAAACACATCTCTGCCTGTTTGTCTGTCTGTTGGTCTGTCTAGGGTTAGGGTTAGGGTTTCTACGTCTATCGCTCTCTCTCTGTCTGTCTGTCTCTGTCTGTCTCTTTCTGTCTGTCTGTCTGTCTCTCCCCCTCTCTCTTTCTCCCTCCCTCTCTATGTCTCTCTCTCTCTCAAACCCAACCAGTCAAAGCAGATGACCGCCCACCTAGAGTCTGGTTCTGCTCGAGGTTTCTGCCTCTTAAAAGGAAGTTTTTCCTTGCCACTGTCACCAAAGTGCTTGCTCATGGTGGGAACTGTTGGGTCTCTGTAATAACATCATAAAGAGTTGGTCTAGACCTGCTCTATTTGTAAAGTGTCATGAGATGACTTTTGTTGTGATTTGGCGCTATATAAATACAATTTAATTGAAATTGAATTGAATTGTATGTCTAATTTTTACAACCTAACGTGCTCACCCACTGCAGATGAAATATATATTTATTTTTGGTTTAACTATTCTTTTTATTAAATAAATACAATTGGTTTAATGTTAAAAGTGCATTCTGCCGCGTACTCTGACTGGTGAGTAAGAACTGGTTGAGTTTGTCTCAGAAAGTTGAGTGTGAATTTGGGGAAAGTATAGTACTTTGTGACTGCACAATTTGAACTTCTTCGTGAGCATTCTGCCTAAATGTTTTTGTTCTGTGCACTTCTTAAATGTCCTTTGAAACTAGGAATGTAAATCAACTTGGCTTGCTGATTGACAGCTACTGTAGATCGTCCTTGAATTGAAGTGTAGATTATTAACATAGGAAATGTTAGTGTCTTTCTATCAAAGATAAAAGGCTCTGTTCTTATCTACCTGCTCTCTAGTCTGATGTGATAACCAACAGTCTGGCCCACATTCTCTCCTCTCTCAGCTGCCACTCTCTCAGCCACAGCAATGGCAGCCAGGCGTCTGGGCTGAGTGCAGAAGATCCTGCAGGGCTCTCCATTCCTGCTGCACTCATCCAGCAGGAACTGTGGGATCTGGACAATACACAGTGTCACTGGATTACCTTTACAGTGTTCATCCTAAGGCTCTATCTTTAACACACATACTACAGAATACTTAATATCAGTAGATTTAGTCCCTCCAAAAATGTGAAATTTTGTAAACACAGAAATATATGCAAATTAAGCCAAACCCTGCACATTTCCAAGATCTTGCAAATTTGTTTTAGTGTCACAATATTTTATATAAATAAAATGGTCAAATCAGTGAAATGCAACTAATAATTTCCCTTGTTGATGCCCCAAATAGGGGCCTAATGATTAAGGCACAATATCAAGTAACCTCCATATCCCCTGTGCGATTCCAGCCAGGACCATTGTTTCCTGTCTGTGTCTTTACTTTCAATTGTCTAATAAGGACAATAATGCAAATAAAAATTTGGACCTGATAGTGGCGCTAGATGAAAAATCAGAGGATCATATAAGTTCTGCATTCTGAGGCTAACATAGATGTGTGAACCAAATTTCATGGCAATCTATCCAAAAGTTGGTGAGATATTTCATAAAAAAAATGTCAACCTGATGGTAGAGCTAGAGGGAATGTCAAAGGATCTCTAAAGACTAGGATTTATCCTCTGGGGACCATTAATGTTCATCTCAATCTGTCCAGTAAGTCTTGAGATATTTCAGTCGGGAACAAAGTGTTGGACCGTCTGTCTGTCGGACAGACCCACCTGTGTAGTTTTTCCAGAGCCAGTCTCTCCCACCACCAGCACCACCCTGTTTTCTCTGACAAGCTGGATGATCTCTTCCTGGCGTTCATGCACAGGCAAGGAGCGCCGAAAACTGTCCAGTTCTGATGGATTCCTCCTCCGAGGCACCATGGGTATGCCGTTGTTTAAGCGCCCACTTGCCCTGTTCCTGTCACAATTGTTGTCTAACAGAAGAGTTGAAGAATATTACATGAGCTTACACAACACAGCTGTTGACTTGATACTCAGGTGAAATGCAGACGCATGGTTACATGGTGTCCTGACATTACTAGTTACATTGGAATATGTACATTTTACCACTAATGAACAATATGCAGAGAATGTAAGAGTGAACAGTGAGGTTTTTTTTACTTTTCTGAAATCACCTCTGAATGACAACATCCATGTTTATGTCACTGTGTGTGTGTTAACCGTTTGGTACAGGACATCTGGTATGACATGCAACTTTCTTGTGTTAAAACCAAATCATGTCTGTAAAATTAGCTTAATACTTTCTAATTAGATCTACGCCTTAGCATGTGTGAGACATCACACGGTCGAGTTAGCTCCTGGATGCATAGCTCACATAACGAGTGCTGATGGGATAGTGAACATAAATGAGAAAACAGAGCTGGAAGAGCGTGCAATATGGAGTGGACCAGTGAAGCTGCAGAGGACCTGAAGGCGTGTTTGGACTGTACTGACTGGGATGTTTTCAGGACTGCTACCAACAGTCTGGATGAGTACACAGAGGCTGTGACTGAGTTACAACAACGACAAACCCTGGTTCACAGCAAGACTGTGACAGTTGAGGTTGGAAAAGGAAGAGGCGTTTAAGAGTGGCAACAGAGCAGAGTTTAAGGAAGCCAAGTACAAGTTTAGCAAGGCGGTGAGGGAAGCTAAACGACTGTACTCAGAGAGACTACAAGACCAGTTCTCCTCCAACGACTCTGCTTCTGTGTGGAGGGGGCTCAGGCAGATCACCAACTACAAGCCAAGAGCCCCCAACTCTGCTAACGACCGACGCCTCGCCAACAGCCTCAACGACTTCTACTGTCGCCCTAACCCTAAGACAATGGGACAGTCCTGACACCAACCCCCACACCATCACCCACCAGCTCCAGCCCAACAGCCCCAACCCCCTCATCACACCTGGGGCTGAACTCTCACACCTCTTACCACCACAGCGCCCCCCACTCCTCCAGCATCGACACCTCTGTCTGTCCTTGAAAGAGTCCTGTTTTTGATATCAGTTAGATCTATCTTTTGGAGTGTTGTGTCTTCCCACAAGTTACAGTGACATCAGTTTTTTTCTCATATAGAGTGGATATTAACTGTCACACTGTAACAGTGCACAGTCCTAGTGTCCTAGACACTTACCAGGCTCTGCTGCCACAGACGTGCCACTTTTGCTGGTGGGCAGCAGGTCTATGCGTTCCTTATTGCTGATGGGGAACCTCTGAAGCAGGCTGCGGATTAAATATAAGGAATTGTGGGAGAGTGTGAGGGGCATGGTAGGCCGAGGTTTGTCTGAACCATCCTTCTTCTTGATGGTGAGGAAGCGATTTGGTCCTTTCCTGAAAAAGAAGGAGAGGAATTTCTTCCATTAAGATACTTGTCAAAAGTGATTTGGGCTTGTGTTTATTGAGCGCCAAAAACTGTTGCAGTAGATAATCCCAAAAATCTGAGAGTCACACTACTTTTACTTTGTCCATCATTTGTATCAGTTATGATAACGTTGTACTGACATGCATTAAAGGTCCATGGCCGGACTCAAACCGGGGATGCTGCAGTTCATGATAGGCACCTTAAACCCCTCTGCTACCAGGGGGGCCAAGGACAATAGCAGTGTTTCCCATTAATTACCTAGACTATGGCGGCCCGCCACAGCTTCATAATTAACAGAAATATTTTTACACTTCTCTAAAAAGGTAAAAGATCTGCTGCATTTAAGACACCAAGGCATTTTGAGGACACAACATCGTTTGAGGTTAGCTAGTAGTATTATCAATGTACGACAACAAACCGATAATGTTACTGCAGATGTTATGATTGATAATTAACGTTAATCTAACGTTAGCTAAGTTAGGTTAGCAGCTGTCAGTCTCCTCGCTCATGTCGACTGACATTTCCGTCTGCTCGTTGTGAAAAACAACATCTGTATACATATACAATCCCATGTGTGTTCAATAAGCCCTGTTTTGTTAGTGTCACAATCAACACACACAGAGTATATCATTGCTTCAAACATAGTCTAGGGTGAATTCAAAATAAATCAATACCACACCATCGCCAACACACGTGTGGGTAAATCATACAGGCACACATGATGCAATGACCAACAGTGGTGACAAAGCTTTGCTGAAACTGTAACTAAGCAAAGCATGATTACTTCACATTAAAGTGAAGCTGGAATTATACTTGATGCAAAGGTTAACTACAGTCCTGCCCCAGATAAAGCACCTACAGCATAGGTTTTGATTAGGTCGTATCATGCTAATTATGTTCCACACAGTAACTGTGTTGACGTTTTTTCATTCACTTTGTGAAAACACAAGCAGCCAGAGCTGACCAATCACAGTTCTTTCAGTCACCATGTGGTAGCTCTGTACAAACCTACAAAGCACTTTAACATAGAACTACAAACTCAGCTTTATTGTAAAAGAACTTCTACCCCTTTGTGAGAGTGAGTGTGTGTAAATTACTCATATTTTCAGTCCTAGATACACTTTGACCACAATTCCTCACTTACCCTTTACTCTTAGAAATGTAACCCAGGGACTGTGCCATTCGATGAATAAAAGCCCTCTCAGTACTGGCCAAGGAGGAGGGAAATTCCATCTCTGTTAGTTTCAGTCACGGAAAGGAAAGGGTAAATATTAGGACACCCTAGAAGACTTAGCATCATATCTTCCTGCTCATACTGGTGTGATATAACAATAACAACATAACAACTAATGTTTTCCTATGATTGACCAAACAGAAGTGTTCTGCATTCTTACCTTTTTGGTCACTGTAGCGAAACCTCTCCAGAGAGAGGTTCAATGCTATCTTGACCTCTTCATCGATGTGGATATCTTTGAGGCCTTTGGAGATTGAACCGCGGGCTGGTGTGTTCTGGGGCTTGGCTGTTTTGTGTGAAGCTGAACCTGCATTCAACATGATGCACTGCAACAAAACCAGAAAAAAAAGTTTGTCTTACCACAGGGACAGCAGGAATTCTTTTGTTCACCAAGTGTTGGCGAAACACACATACAGATGGTCATTTCTTACAGCTCATCTGTAGGAAATGAGACGATTAAAACATCCAATCAAGCAAACTGCTGAACGTCTTGCGCAATTCCACATCTCCTGAATGTACCCAGAATACCACAAGTCAACTGATGAGAGCAGAGGGAACACTTAGAAAACACACACACACTTTAACTGTACATCAAGTGAAAGGTATTTAAGAGGTTGGAGTTGTGAAATTGATAAAATCATCTATATGTAATTTTTGATTATGACTTCAATATGTATCATAGAGTACATTTTCTAGAGAATAAATAAAGAAACTGTCTGACTAAAACAACCTAACAGGAATGTTGTTTTTTGGATATTCATCAGCTCTCCCTTCAACTCTGTTTCTAAATTCAATAACTAAGTGGCCAGAAGGCTATATGATAATATTAACTTGATCTATGCAGAGGGCTGGTGATAAGCCATGTGAAAAAGGTTTCACAATATCATTTTGCAATTTGTAAGCTGACCATCCAGTGACACGACTGTCACTTGTTATGTCACAATACTTACTGCGCTATATCTTTTATTACTACCTTTCTGCTTAACCATATAATATCAGTATCTGTGCATTCAGTACCTCTTAAAATACTGTATGTTGACTCAAACTGGAGAGGATCGGAGGACACGGTTGCTGTGTGAAACAGAGAGGAAGAGAAGAAAACACATGAATTAATAATATGTTTACATTACTGTGACGCCTTTTCACTGGACGTGAACGTTACTATACAATACACTAGCTAGCAACTCAGTGTAACGTCAAGTCGCCACGTAAGGTAACGCTAGGTTATATTAGCGACAAGCGGAAGCTCTGTTGTGGTGTAGGGTTAGCTAAGTTTTCTTTTAAGAAGCCTCTCTACAAGATGTGTTTCATTTCACTGGTATCGAAACACCGAACTACGTTAACTTAGCTAAGTTAGCTGAACGGATATGAGACACGCCGTGATAACAAAACTGTTAGTTAGCTATATGTCCAACCTTGTCATTAAAACGAATTAATGCTGATACTGTGCCTTAATTAGCAAGAGCTTCGGCAGTGCTCTCACACAAACAGCACTCGGTCAGTTTAGTGAGGCGCACTCTATTTAAATATTTCAGTGTTTTGCCTGTGCCGCCAACAGCGAAACTACATCCGGTTGGTCTCCTTCAGAATGAAAGAGTCATTACAACAAACCTAACGTGGACCGGGATTACAGTAACTATTCAATAAGAATTTGTTTAAAGTCACTGAAACTCAGAAATGGCAGTTATAGGTTTAACCTTTCATTGTCACTACACATAAAATTCTGTATTATACCAGTCTTTTGTTGTTTGTACTTCAGCATCACTTTATATCCTTTCCTATAACCTATCCTAAAAATACTACGGGTCATCAAAGTGCTCACCTCTGACGTTATGAGACAAAATTATAAAGTAACGTTATTTAGTCCAGAAATTAAGACTTCAAGGTATTTAGCCTTCAAAATAAAAGTCATATGATTTTATGTGTAATTTGTTAAGCTATACTTTGACAAATCATTTCAATAAATTAGTAAAACATGTGCATCCTTGTCATACATAGTGTAGATATTCAGTGCTGGTGATGGAAAAAGGGGTCATAGTCATCATAATCTGGGGATGTTTAATTCGAGATGGTTTCTTCTATGTATATGACGTTACAATGTCGGATATTCATACTAAACGTTGCCAAAATTGCAAAATAATGAGGCAAACGTATGTAAAAGTAATCCCAGTGAGCCAAGAGCTCAGGCTTCAGACTGCTCTGAATGCTCCTTTTGGTTTTTTCAACCGCAGTGCCTATGGTATCTCTGCTCCAGGCACAGAAGAGATGTCTATGCTTATGTCAACGTTGCTTAGTAACATTACGTTTACAGTTTGCCTTTGGAAATCTTCCGGAATTTGGCCAGCCAATCAGAAGAAAGTGGGCTTTTAGGGAGGGGGGCCTTAAAGAGACAGGAGCTCAAACGGCTGGTTTCAGGCAGAAGATAAATCAGGACTTTTTTGAACTGTGAATCATGCAAAGCTACTCTTGTGGAATCACAAAATGAAAATATGGAGCTGGAAATGAGAATAATAGGTCCCCTTTAATATCCACTGCACATTTCAGTAGATAGTTCGTTGTTGAGCTAACTTTCTCCACACATTGTTGGACAAACTGAGCAACGTTACAATCCTCTGGCCTCACTGTCTTATTCTAAGTGTATCCTCTTCCTATGGAACCTTCCTTGTAATGTACACTGCTCAAAGAAAAGGAACACTTTGAAAACACATCAGATCTCAATGGGAAAAAAAATCATGCTGGATATCTATACTGATATGGACTGTGTAATGTGTTAGGAACGAAAAGCTGCCACATCGTTTGATGGAAATGAAAATGATCAACCTACAGAGGGCTGAATTCAAAGACACCCCGAAAATCAAAGTGAAAAAATGATGAGGCAGGCTAGTCCATTTTGCTGAAATTCCATTGCAGCAACTCAAAATGGTACTCAGTACTGTGTGTTGCCCCCACGTTCTTGTAAGCATGCCTGACAACGTCGGGGCATGCTCCTAATGAGACGACGGATGGTGTCCTGGGGTATCACCTCCCCGATCTGGACAGTCTGAGGTGCAACCTGGCAGTGTCGGATGGGCCGAAACATAACGTCCCAGAGGTGTTCTATTGGATTCAGGTCAGGCAAGCGTGGGGGCCAGTCAATGGTATCAATTCCTTCATCCTCCACGAACTGCCTGCATACTCTCGCCACATGAGGACGGGCATTGTCGTGCACCAGGAGGAACCCAGGACCCACTGCACCAGCGTAGGGTCTGACAATGGGTCCAAGGATTTCATCCCGATACCTAATGGCAGTCAGGGTGCCATTGCCTAGCCTGTAGAGGTCTGTACGTCCCTCCATGGATATGCCTCCCCAGACCATCACTGAGTCACCACCAAACCGGTCATGCTGAAAGATGTTACAGGCAGCATAACATTCTCCACGGCTTCTCCAGACCCTTTCACGTCTGTCACATGTGCTCAGAGTGAACCTGCTCTCATCTTAAAGAGTCGGTCTAGACCTGCTCTATTTGTAAAGTGTCATGAGATGACTTTTGTTGTGATTTGGCGTTATATAAATAAAATTGAATTGAATTGAAATTGAATCTGTGAAAAGCACAGGGCGCCAGTGGCTCTCCTAGAGTAACTGCCTGTCTCCTGGAATCTCCTCCATGCTCTTGAGACTGTGCTGGGAGACACAGCAAACCTTCTGGCAATGGCACGTATTGATGTGCCATCCTGGAGGAGTTGGACTGCCTGTGCAACCTCTGTAGGGTCCAGGTATCGCCTCATGCTACCAGTAGTGGCACTGACCCTAGCCAAATGCAAAACTAGCGAAAAACAGTCAGAAAAGATGAGGAGGGAAAAAACCATTCCTGTTTTGGGGGTCGTCTCATTGTTGCCCCTCTAGTGCACCTGTTGTTAATTTCATTAACACCAAAGCAGCTGAAACTGATTAACAACTCCCTCTGCTACTTAACTGACCAGATCAATATCCCAGAAGTTTAATTAACTTGATGCTCTGATTAAAAAGTGTTCCTTTTATTTTTTTGAGCAGTGTACTGAAGAAGACGCAAGACATTTAGCTTCTATTCACTTCAGCAGCATGTTACCTAGCTTCCATATTTGGTGTGTAATGTTGAAAATACATTATATTCATTACAGAAAACACATTTACAAAACCTACTAGAGTAAGGATACAACTGATGTATAATTAGCCTCTGAATATGAGCCTTTCTCCAGGAGAAAAGAAGCGTTGAAATGTTTGATATAGTGCATATTTATAACTCATCAACAGCTGTGAGTGGAAAAAAAACTTTATTAATATTCACATTTTAAGTCAAAACACCATTGAAGCCAAAGGAAAACTTAAGATCACCATCTGTACAATCAATAACAAAGAACCCCCAGTGAAAAGCATCACAAGAAGAGATCTCACATCTCACATGCATGAATGTATATGATATTCCCTTGAGAAAATATAAATTGTTGGCCTGTGGGTTGAACTTTAAAGACTTCTAAAAGAGTCACTGACTATGAAAATTGCATTTGCTTATGTTTTCAGCTCTAGTGGCTAGAAAACCCTTAATGTGGCCCTATAGAGTCATTCACAATGTTTTTGAGAATAACGTTTGTTCACAGTAGTCTAACGCAGTGGTCCTCCTTCATGGCCCATAGCCCAAGAGTCGGCAAGTTTTCATGGCAACCAAACACTATAGCAGCTAACTAGTGGATCACCAAGAATATGATTGAGGACTTCTGGTCAAAAAAATCTCAACAGGAATTTAAACCTGTAAACCCTGCAATCTGCAGGACAGAACAGCCTTGAATTTCAAGACTGCTGAAAAACAGACAAACACAAGTGGGATGTGGGTCACTTTAAGGCAAATAACAACAATGTATGGACGCCTATGACTGAAAATATTAAAATTTAAATACTGAATCACATTGAAATGTCATTTTTCTTTTGTGTGTGATTGGCGTATGATTAAAATGTTAAAATCAAATTTTCACACATTGTGGGAGACACACATTACTGTCATAAAGAAATGTATGATGAAAGCTCAGTTGACCACAATGATAATTAAACTGAATGTGAAACTGACTTTTTTGTTTTCATTTTCAAATTGGCAGACATTGTACAACCTGAACTCTTCTATTTGCAAGAATCCTGCCATTATGAAAATTTTCATTAGACACAAGCTACAGGACATAATTTCAATTCAAACAAGTCCAGTTTGCAATTTCATTTAGGTTGCGCACCACTTTGATTCATTCAATTAATTAAATTATTATTATTATTATTATTATACAGTAAGATGCTGTGGAGTACACTGAAAATTATCTGTCAATGGCAACTTCAATTTAATTTGTAATTTTCCCAGCCTTAGTTATGAATTTTCAAACATCAATTTGATTTAATGATTTAATTTTAATATTGGTAGCCATAGACATCCACACAACAGAGTAACATGAATTTAATGACATTCAACTTGCAAAGACGAAGTTGTGTAGTCAATATTCCATTACATTCTACATTCCTGGATAAAATCTTAAGTAATTTTGGTAATAAAGCCAATAACACTGTAAATACATAAAGCCAATAACACTGTTAATACCCACCTTTCTTCAGCATCCAAAACATTTTTGGTACTAGATTGGAAGAATTGAGTAAATTATCAACGTCTAAATGATTACGTCTTAAAATCAATACATAACATGATAAATTTAACATTGATTAACTGGCCAAATTCACTAAGATATCACAGCTGAATTTATAACTTTTTGTGTGTCACCTCACATGCTTAAAATCCATTACATTCCCAAAACTTTTGATCCTTTAAAAGACTAGTGGTTAACCTGAGCAATCCTCTCCTTATGGTCTCTGTGATTAAATTATGAATTTCGGTATTCAAAGATGAAGAACTAAAAACTAAAGTAAGGATTCTGCCAAGGACAGATTGAAGACAGGGCTGTTAGGTTAACACCCATTTTATAAAAGTTGGGTAACAAAGGCAAACAACTCCAGTAAAGGTTACTTGATGCATTCAATGAGAAATGGGCCCCACTGTAAATGTGTGTTCATGACCAGCAAGGCAAGAAGGAAAAAGTCATGTTCAGTAACATCCTTGCCTGTACTAAAAGGCAAAAAGTCTCTGAGGCCATAGTTTGATGTTGTTACAGGAGAGGCACAGCGCTTCATCAGCCATGTCAGTAGTCAAAACATTTCATGATGGCGTCTCTGTCAAATTTGAAATTGAGGAAAGCCTTGGAGGATAGCAGGTGCTCACAGACTCTGCTGTGGACTGTCTGGTGACCATTGGAGCTGCATAGAGCCATATCTGTGAAAAGAAAAGCTCATTTACATGTTTCATTTGTGGAGGATGTTCACTTAGCCTTTAATCTTAATATTAAACTATGGTGAAAGGAATATGTTTATTCCCCATTTGGGCTGCTGTTTGCTATAAAGGCTGGATTACCAACCGGGCAAAGAGGGCAACAGCCCTTGTGTGTCCCAGACCCTCACAGCTGTCAATCATCACCCCATTTTTATACCATCAAATAACTAATTAAAACCAAACTTATCAGAAAAATGGACACTTGAACAAACATCAGCGTGATAACCTCAAGATGTTTTGGTCTCACTTTTGGCTTCACTTTTGGGGAGCTGTCATGTCGTCCATCTTTAGATACAGTCTATGATTTTAGCCAACAATAAATGATGTAACGGCGCAAAGGTGTGCACCTAACAATTGTTTTCTACTAGCCAAGAGAGATGCAAGGCAGGGGCAGACAACTAGCTAACTGTAAGGTTAATCAGCTAGCTGTAACTTAGATACACAGATCTGTCACTGGTCGCTTCGTAACGTTAGCTGATGAAGTAATTTGCAAACAGCAAGCTAGTATCTATCATGAATGGTCCAAATAAAATATAGGGACATTACAGATAGTAACGTTATTCCAAATATAATTGGAAATCACAGTGAATCAGTCTGGTGTATGTCACGTCACTGTTTTGGCCGATGCCAAGGATGCTCGCCCCTACAAAGTGGCCAGCATTGTTTTTCTGTAAAAGTATGCACCCAGTAACTACACAGTTCAAGTGTTAATTCAGTGTTGTCACATTAGCAGATACAGTGCAGCAGTAAAAATATTTTCAGAGTGGGTGCAGTTTCAAAGTTAGACCTGGTAACTGTAAAAACCATACCTCTCTCAAAGCTGTCTTGCAGTCTTCTGGGTTGAAGTCTTTTATCTTCTTTCTGTAGAGATAGTATTAAGAGTGCACTGCTTGTAATTAAACAACCACTTACAGTATCATGCCAAACTCAACCATTTTCAAATTCTAAAAATGGCTTTAAAACTGGTCGAAGATCCACAGGCAAAAATTGTCTGTGCAGTGTTCCGGAATGTCAATTTCCCTTTTGATGACTGGTACTGAGGTTTGAACTTTAAAAAAATGTTTCTAAACGTCAGAATCACATGTGATCTCAATGCTTACTAAAAACAGCAATCTAAAACAAAAATTTGGTTTTGTACTTACTAATATGTTTTTCAGCTGCTGGTTGCTGGCCCCATTGTCATTGGATCCTTTCTTCACATAAGGCGAGTCCTGACATTTCTTCCCATTGCCTTTCAAATTTGGGTTCTACAGAGTAAAGAACAGAAGTCATGACGTAAATGTGATGTATCAACTCTGTCTCAAGCCACTGACGGAGTACATGTCCCATTCCAATATGAGACATCATCAGCAGTACCTGTCCCTCCTTTCACAAAGACCAATACTAACAGTGTATTAAGGCAGTCCTCATCGACTCACAATGTTGGAACTTCTAAATTCATCACCAGTAAGTAGTGAGAGGTAAATAGCTTTGGAAAGATTTGGTAAATGCCTTCATGAAAACACTGTTGTCAGAGGCATTACATAGAATTCACTGGGTTCCCGACCAGGCGATAACTACAGGCCAAGACACATCATTGTGCGGTTTGTATGGGACAAGGCCAAGGCAGTGGCGAGAAAGAACCTGGAACGGTACAAGGATTTTTGCACATGGACTGCCATGATTCACCATGGCGTACCATTGATCAGCAGGCTCATTAATGTGCATCAATATTCATGTCCTGCTTTGCATTGACCATTTATAGTTGAATGTGGGTGTGTAGACAGTAGGATATGAGGCTGATCAACCTGTGCACATTTCCAGGTAGACTGTGATTAATAAAGGGAACATTGCCTGCAGATGACCGTACATTTTATAAATCAAATTCTACGGCCTTTGTGTACACTTTTAGTATGGATCCTACACACTGATTTACAAATGAGACCCCTGGTCTGAAACTCAGACCATAAGATGGCGATTCATTTTCCTGCAGACATTAGCGTGAACACAAATTTAAGGCATTGAAACTATATGGCTTTTGATGGTACAGTCCTGTGAGAGAAAATATGACACTACAGATTATGTGAGGTGCTGGGTGAACACTGGTGTGCAAGAAGAAGAGCATGGCTCTCCTCACTGATTTAGATCCCCAGGTTCCAACACAGGGCCACGCTCACAGTATTTATCAGGTATTGACAGACTTCATTGTGAAGGCAGAGTCTAAATGAGCCAATTAGTATTAGCTGCAGATTTTTTTTTCCTGAATAATGCTGCTTGTCAATTGGTCCATTGGTTGCACCAATAATAATCTGATGGCAGCTTCAGGAATAATTCAGCCATTGTTTTCCTCCGTCTAGCAAACATGTATCTATTAACTCTTGGTAACATGTAGCCTAGTTGTAACATGCTACTGTTAAATAATGGTGAACTGTAGCAGCGTAATCTTCTATTTTCTAACCTGGTTCTGCTCATACTGGCTCAGCTGGCCCAGAGTCTTCTGCTGCTTGTGTTTTGTCCAGCTGTCTCCTGGAAATGCCTCAGTACCTGTGAGGCGGCGGGATTTTGACCTAAGAGATGGAAGAAAAAGTGGATATTTTCTACTGTACAAGGTGGATGGTCAACTGTTGGTGGCCCAGAAGGTAATGCCTTAAACTTCTGCTAAAGGGTTAGGGTTATTATGATACAGATGATACAGAACACTCAAGAAATTCAGGAAATACTAATTAATTGCTAATAGGGACTCTATAGTTCGGCTCACAAGCTCACCAGGGCAGCGATGGAGAAACCTGGATTGGGGTGATTGGGAGGAATGGCCTGCCTGCTCTGAACCTGAGTGGTGCTTTGTTATTGGACTTCTGTGCTAGTCATGGATTGGCCATAAACACCATGTTTGAGCATAGGGTGATTCATAAGTGTACATGGTAACAGAACACCCTAGGCCAAAGATTGATGATCGACTTTGTGGTCGCATCATCAAATCTGCGGCCGTATCTTGGACACTTGAGTGAAGAGAGGAGCAGAGCTGTCAACTGATCACCACCTGGTGGTGAGTTGGATCAGATGGTGGGGGAGGCTGCCGAACAGACCTGGTAAACCCAAACGTGTAGTGAGGGTGAACTTGGAACGTCTGGCTGATGCCTATCCATGAGGTCTTCAACTCCCACCTCCAGAAGAATTTCTTGTGCATCTGGGGAGGTTGGGGACGTGGAATCTGAGTGCGCCATGTTCAAGGCCTCCATTGTGGAGGTGGCTGCTAGGAGTTGTGGCCAGTCAGTTAGAACAGGTCCAACTGCTGGTGGACACCAGCGGTGAAGGAAGTCGTCTGTAAAAGGAGGCCTTTTGGGCTTGGTTAGCCCAGGGGTCTCCTGAAGCAGTAAGGAGGTACCAGGAGTCCAGTAGGGCTGCAGCTTCGGTGGTTGTGGAAGCAAAAACCCAGGTGTGGGAGGAATTCAGGAAGGTTATGGAGAAGGACTTTCAGACGCAAGGCACAGCTGGGGGGATGAGATTCAATTGTAGAATTATAGAATTGCAGAATTGCGTCTCTGCTCTTTGCAAATGATGTGGTTCTGTTGGCTTCATCAGACTGTGACCTATAGCACACTCTGCTGCGGATTGCAGGCGAGTGCGAAGCCGTCTGGATGAGAGTCAGCAGCTCCAAGTCTGAGGCCATGGTTCTCTGCTGGAAAAAGGTGGATTGCTCCCTTTGGGATGGGGGTGAGTTATTGCCTCAAGTATCTTGAGCTCTTGTTCATGAGTGAGAGTAAAATGGAGCATGAGATCGACAGGTAGATTGGTGCGTCCCAGAACATATTGGAGGGATTACATATCTCATTCTGTCCTGGGAATGCTTTGGGATCCCCCAGGAGGAGCTGAAAAGCATTGCTGGGGAGAAGGACATCTGGATTACCTTGCTTAGCCTGCTGCCACCGCGCCCTGGCCCCGGATAAAAGGAAGAAATTGGATGGGTGGAGTAATGCTTCTGATGATGTTGCTTGTAATTAACAACTTTGCTCATTCACATGAACGTGCCCTAATAACTGGTTGATAACCAGCTTTGTGATACTCCAGGTTCACTAATGTTAGGCAAAGTGAAGCAGGTAACCTAGAGAGAGCCAGACTGAGTTGAATTCACCCCAAAACATAACAGACGAACAAAAAACAGAAAAGTTAGAGCTGCATTAATCAATATTTTTTGGCCACTTGGGGGCAGCTGAAGACACAATACTGACATCATCATCACCTATATTAAAGTTATGGTGAATGTGCTAGCAAAATGTTGCCTTTTTACACATCCATCAGTTACAGAGTAACATTATCATTCATTTGGGGTCGTGTTTGTGTCACCTGATGAATGTAAATCCAATATTCACTCCTGTTAGCTCAGTTTTCAGTCTCTACCAACTCCTGAGGGAAATATCTGGCTCTTATCTGCTAAATGCTCCAATATGTTCACCAGCTAGTCTCTAACTGTGTCTGTCTGCTGTTTGCTGCTGAGCAGGTAGTTTACAGTGGCTTTATGAAAGCTTCTTCACTGAAAGAAAAAAAAAAGATGCCTGCTGCTGCTGGAAACAAGGTTGATGAGAGCAGAGTTTGTGGGCTGGAAAACCGAGATGAAGTGCAGAGTTGGTGATTATTCTCTGTGGGGCTGGCTTTTATTTGTTTCACAAAGCAAAATTGACTTTTATTTGAGAATTAATTGTAAGTTCTTTGATGAAGTGAAGTGTTTTTACCAAGGATTGTCTGAAGGCTTGCATGGAGTGTTGCCGTTATTTGCGAAGTCCTCATCGCTGTCTGTTGACTCGCCTTTCAGCTTGCTGATCCACTCTCGCAGCGGTCTGCACAGGTGCAGCAGGAAGTGTGCCATCAGTCAACAGATTAAGTAAACGAGATACAACATGTTATGGAGTGAGCTTTAAAAGCGTTGGTAGGTGTATTTGGAACTTTGGACAGTGCCAGTTTAGCTGTTAAGCCCTGCTTCCTTTAGCTTGGACAAGCAAGTCCTGACTCCAGCTCTATACTTAAAAGACATATCTTAAGACATCCACCATCCTCCCACTCTCAGAAGAAAAGCAAATGCATGTATATTCCTTTAATGGAAAAACATTAACGGATATTTCATTAATGAAAATAATGCAACCTTCTACACACGCACCTTATGAATGGGATGGCCATGAAAAAACGGTTGGGGGCAAGTCCAAGTTTAGACTTTGGGGTCATGTCATTCCTGTGACACGGCAGTTTCTCAATAGGAAACCATTCAATATTCTAAAAGTAAAGAAGAACAAGATCATGTAATGTTTCTGTCAGCTACAAAAAGATGGAAATCAATCTGAGGAGCACGTGTCAAAAAGGAATTTCTACCCTGATCTCTTTCCTTGTTTTGGGGTTGAACTTGGTATCCTTTGACACCCCTGGTATGATGTAGAGCCGCACCAGCTGGTCAGTGATTTTCTGCTCTATGTACATTTCTTTGCAGATGCGATTCTTGATGTCAAAGCCCGTCTCCTCCAACACCTGGAAAACACTCAGTATTTTGAACTATGAAATACAAACATTAATTATACGTGGCTCTTAATACTTTCAGTTGGTCAAAGTTGAACATCAAACAACATGCGACTCACTTCACGAACTGCACAGTCATGTGGCGCTTCATCCTCATTAACTTTCCCCTTTGGAAAGCCCCAGCCTGACTTCGCAAGGTAGCCCTGAACAAGCAGCGCCTGAAGAGAAAAGATGCACCAGTTAGCTGCAGCACATGAGGGGGGTTTTCACAACAGCACCAGGTGTACACTGGTGAGGGGTGTGTCATGGCATACTTCATATAAAAAATATTACTTGTGTGAAAGTAAAGCATAGTTAAAGGACCACGTTGGTGATCTATATTTTTCTTCTTGTCAAAAAGTCCCACAAAGAGACCAAACAATGAATGTATCCCACTAACAAGCATTGTGTATCCAAAGCCTGATTTATCTTATTCCTCT
The DNA here is from genome assembly GCF_043641665.1 of Enoplosus armatus. Classification (NCBI taxonomy): domain Eukaryota; kingdom Metazoa; phylum Chordata; class Actinopteri; order Centrarchiformes; family Enoplosidae; genus Enoplosus; species Enoplosus armatus. The sequence goes on from NC_092197.1 coordinate 21,406,254, forward strand.
GTGCCATAGAGCTGTAGTAGGAAATGACTGAGCCTTTTTTTTTAAAAAGAAACCAATCATTACAGAAAATGTTCGCAAAATGAAGTGTTTGCAGAAGTAATCAAGTGACTATAAGATTCTAACCAAGGTCCTTTAAGCCAAGCTTGACAAGGTCATGAACTTTATAGCAGATCCTGACCAAACGGGACTTTGCTCTGGACGACAACTTTTTGGAAATTCATGCAAATTATTTAAAATACTTTATTATATTATACAGTTCAATGTATGTGAAATGGTCTCTCCTTATAATCACCTTAGGGAGCAATGGGCTAAACTGACTAAATTTCTGACAAAGTGTGGCAGTCGGCACTTTCAAGAATTCAGTCAGCAACAACTTCTGCGTTAGACACGGTTCATTGCTATTTCAAGTCATAGAGTACACTTCTGCAAAAATAAATCAGCTAAGATATTCCCAGGATCGGATTGGACTTGCTCCTGCTGTCTTCACATTAAACCACTCTGTATCACATGATTTTCACAGACAATTTTGGCCTGCCATCTTTGAAACATTTTCTACTATTAGTAGTTAGGAGATACGACTAGACCCAGGAACTACAATATTTGGAGCAGCTCCTGGAGAGATTGCACTTACAGGTCTGATGCCTTAGACCTTCTGTGATTATTGGCACAACGGCTAGAAATCTGCCAAACCACCACGACACTATAAAAGTGTTATGGCGCATCTCAAGCTCAAGATTCGTGTCATGTTGTGATGTGAGTAAAATCATGTTGGAAAAGACAAAAAAGGTATTTTTAAAGTAAAAAGGAAACCAAGATTGTGAGCTGTTGCTAAAAGATTTATATTTTCAGTAGGAACCAAACATCTTGGAGCAGCGTTACACAGAAGTTATAAAGTACTGAGTTATGGAATTATGATCCTCCAGATATATATATAAAAACGTAAAAAAACATTTTTATGTATTGGGTTTGTTCTTGTTTGTCTTTTATTATTATTACACAAGGACAAACATAGACATGCACATGAAGGAACACAATGACAATATTCACAGCTGTTATGCTATGCTACATCACAGGGAACAATACAGGACAAAAGGTAAGTAACTTTACATATATATCCACACACACACGCACATGTATACATATGTATATACATACATACACAAGCATATATGCATAGTACATATATACAGATCATTCAGAAAGTATTCAAAAGTACTCAAACCCCACCTATTTTTTTCACATTTTGTTATGTTGCAGCATTATGCTAAAATTGTTTAAATTAATTATTTCCCTCATTTGACTGACCCGCATTTGTATTTAAATCCAAATTGATGGTCAGTGGTTATTACGTATTCTTGAAGCCTATCCAAGAGAAGAGAATTTGTTGTAATACTTTAGACAGTATGCTAGCCAGGGCAATAGGTCTGTTATTTTCTATGCTGGATATTTGACCGGTTTTGCCTTTGACCACTGGCACTAATAAGACAGACAACATAAAGTCAGGTGGTACACCATGCATTAGCAATCCAGAAAAAACAGAGCAAGTGCTTTGTTCACTGCCGATTTCTCAATGGCATAGCTCAGTTCTACAGGTCCATAACATCCTTGTTAGAAACATCACTATTAACACCATTATAAACATCCCGATGATGTTTTCTCCATAGTTCCGCAATATCTTCAGATCCAGTAACCCCATCAATACTATATGGCAAGGGCATCTTACTTACTTACTGAGAACCTTAACTTTTCAGAATTCACAAACATTACTCTGCTGAAACTTTTTGGCCAAAATACATTGCAACACATTAACAATTTATGACATTCTGACAATATTTGAGCCTCCCAATGGAGTACTATGAGTGACCTTGATAATGACCATATAACATTTAAACTCATTCTACAGAACAGTTTGAGAAATTTAAATGGACCACATACAACCCAAAGCAAACTTACCTCCACTGTCAATACTACATACAGTTCATTCATATTTGAACTCTCAAAATATATTGAAGAGGTTTGCTGAAAATTCACCTTCATAATCAGGGCCATTCTTAACAGTACTCCACTGAAACTGTCAGCAAATCTCTTAAGGAAAGGGTAATTCTGCGTGTTCTGGGTCTACCCTGGTGTAGTTGGACGTGCCCGAAAAACCTCCAAAGGAAGGTGCCCAGGAGGCATCCTGATCAGTTGCCTGAACCACCTCAACTGTCTCCTTTCGATGTGAAAGAGCAGCGGCTCTACTGTTCCTATCCTGAGGTCCCCAAACCGGACACCCCCCCCCCCGGCTGCGCCTTGAGATCCTGTCCATGAATATCACAAACTGAATCAGTGACAAGGGACAACCCTGGCAGAGGCCAAAACCCACCAAAAACCGATTTGACTTTGTGCCGAGTATAGAGATACAGCTCTCACTGTGGTTACACAAGGACCGGATGGCCCAACACTAATATATACTATATGAAGTGAAATATAACGTTTGTATTTGGTATATAAAATGTGAGAAATTATGGCTGAAATGCGAGTCGCATCCGTACCATAACTGCATGAATAGACACGCATCAAAATCCAACCAGCAGCTGGCTTGACCTGGTTTTCGCAAACACCAGCTCACTTGACTTCACTTAAAAATTGGCCCCTGTCTGCAAATGATATTCTCTTGCCGCGGCGATGTTGAAGAAGATGATGGCGAAGATGATTGCCATTGCAATCTCCTCTGAAAGGTTGAGCTCCTTCAGGAAAAATGTTTTAACCTGCTCTTCCGCATCTTCACCCAAGACAGGTATGTCAATAATAATTACATTATCACTCATTGGTCTGTACTGAAGATCCATCACAGTTTCTCTCAAGTCTTCCATTTTCCTTTTTCAAGCATAGGACTTATTTTTCCATATCTTGATAACCATTTTTCAGTTCCCCATTTTCCAATTCTATCGGGGTGATTGTTTCTTTTAAATCCTTTGTTTGTTTGCAACGTGCCCAAAATGTACACTTTAATGACCTTACATAAGTACATCTTCACCTCAAACAGCAATAAGATGCTATATTCTGTGTCTGTAAGCTCATGTCTTTGAAGCAGTTCTTTCTTTTCCGATTCACTCAGCTTTCCCCTCTTACCGGCATACTCAATGCATTTCGGATCGGATCGAGCCAATAAAGGAACCTGCGCTGTGTCAACTGAGTTTAAATCCTTCAGTTCCAGATCCAGCTTCAATATATGGTTCAGCTTAGCCTACAACATTGAGATTCCTTTTTTTCCCCCTTGCTGCTTCAATGCTGCACACAGCCAGCTACGAGCTGACAGAGCCATATTGAAAAGCCATATTCTATTTTTATGATATTTGTTGACAATAAAAAAATGTAGAATAACACCAGACTTATCCGTTAACATGGCAAACTGAGCAGAAAAGAAAACAAAGCTATCTTACTGAAATGTGATTAAAAAAAAAAGTACATACCCTATAAAAACTGGGGAAATTAATAAAAATAATAATAAAACTCACGTTTTCTAGTGATTCATCTAGAATGATCGCTCCATAAGTAGGTACACCCATCTTGTACTCCTTCCACTGTTCAAGGACTTTCTGCACATCCTCTCCATGAGGCAACAGAAACGGACAGTGATGGAATAGTTTGCAGCTGTCAAGTAAAATAACGTCAGATCTAAACTAACATGAGCATTTATGGTATGCTTTGGCATGTATTTGCTGTACAGTACAGTGGATATGAATATCAATGCACATTCATGAATGTAAAACATGAATTACAAAAAGTAATATGATAATTAACATTCACATGTAAGGATATCTGCTTTGGCGAAGTCTCTTATCCCACAGTGAGGAGCTCCTGGAGTGTTCTGCATGCAGAAGTCCAGGTAGAACCAATGGGCCAGCTCGATCTGGAAGCACACCCGGATAGCGTTGTCCCTCTCCTCACTGGGGATGTGCAGGATGAACCGGCTGGAGAAAGACAGGAGATGCGAGATCAGGGCCGGATTAATGCACTAGGTGGCTCTGGGGCAAAAATTTGTTGTGGGCCCTTATTGTGCGTTACTCCCTGCTCACATATATACACTCAGTGGACATGCAACAGGAAACCATTCATTGCAAACTGAACCTCAAAAAACATCCTGGTGCTGCCCACCACCACCACCACCACAGAGAGACTCAAAAGTCCGCCAGCACCACAACGTGGTGGAACTTGAGAAAGATCAAGTTCACGCAAATGTCCTCTGGCGCGTCAGAGTGTCAACCAATTGTGAGTTGTTTTCTACTCCACTCAACTCAGGTAAAAGCAATGCTTGTGATTCCAACAGAGGCACCACATTGCATTTCAGAAGGATCCCAGAAGCAGCTCTCTGCTCTGCTTAAAATAATCTATTTCTGATGGAAGCTGCAGTAAAGCACATCCAGCTTGGTAGGAAGTCAGACACCAGAACAGCATTGAGCACTGACGCCACCGCACACGCTGAGCCGCCGTTCGATGCGTCCCGCTCGGAGCAGACAAAGTGGTTCACATTAAAAAAACAACAAGAGAAGCCAGCTAAGAATAAGTATAGGGAACAACAACAGTCTCCCACTCTTTCTCTCTCAAAGAAATCATAGCTATTTTCTCTTCAGTTACAATGGGAGTCTATGGGGAGCTTGGCGGCACTCTTGTCACTTGGAAGCTGACTGTGCCAAAGATGTAACGGCCGGCCACACATCCTGTGTGAGTGGCGTGTCTCAGGTGCTGCAGCGCGGGTCATCTAGTCTATCCTCTTTTCCGCATGCAGCGCACGGTTCTCAGCAGAAAGACAGTGAAAATGATCTGTTGATAGTCATATTGACATCACACATGCAGCATTACACACATTTCACTTCAGTTTCAATGTCTATACCTGTACATCCATGGCCAAAAGTTTTGAGAATGACACAAGTATTGGTTTTCACAAAGTTTGCTGCTTCAGTGTTTTTAGATCTTTTTGTCAGATGTTACTATGGTATACTGAAGTACAATTACAAGCATTTCATAAGTGTCAAAGGCTTTTATTGACAATTACACTGAGTTTATGCAAAGAGTCAATATTTGCAGTGTTCACCCTTCTTTTTCAAAACCTCTGCAATTCGCCCTGGCATACTGTCAATCAACTTCTGGGCCACATCCTGACTGATGGCAGCCCATTCTTGCATTATCAATGCTTGGAGTTTGTCAGAATTTGTGGGTTTTTGTTTGTCCACTCGCCTCTTGAGGATTGACCACAAGTTCTCAATGGGATTAAGGTCTGGGGAGTTTCCTGGCCATGGACCCAAAATGTCAATGTTTTGTTACCTGAACCACTTAGTTATCACTTTTGCCTTATGGCAAGGTACTCCATCATGCTGGAAAAGGCATTGATCGTCACCAAACTGTTCTTGGATGGTTGGGAGAAGTTGCTCTCGGAGGATGTTTTGGTACCATTCTTTATTCATGGCTGTGTTCTTAGGCAAAATTGTGAGTGAGCCCACTCCCTTGGCTGAGAAGCAACCCCACACATGAATGGTCTCAGGATGCTTTACTGTTGGCTTGACACAGGACTGATGGTAGTGCGCACCTTTTCTTCTCCGGACAAGCTTTTTTCCGTATGCCCCATACAATCGGAAAGGGGATTAATCAGAGAAAATGACTTTACCCCAGTCCTCAGCAGTCCAATCCCTGTACCTTTTGCAGAATATCAGTCTGTCCCTGATGTTTTTTCTGGAGAGAAGTGGCTTCTTTGCTGCCCTTCTTGACACCAGGCCATCCCCCAAAAGTCTTCACCTCACTGTGCGTGCAGATACACTCACACCTGCCTGCTGCCATTCCTGAGCAAGCTCTGCACTGGTGGTGCCCCGATCCCGCAGCTGAATCAACTTTAGGAGATGGTCCTGGCGCTTGCTGGACTTTCTTGGGCGCCCTGAAGCCCTCTTCACAACAATTGAACCTCTCTCCTTGAAGTTCTTGATGATCCGATAAATGGTTGATTTAGGTGCAATCTTACTAGCAGCAATATCCTTGCCTGTGAAGCCCTTTTTGTGCAAAGCAAAGATGACTGCACGTGTTTCCTTGCAGGTAACCATGGTTAACAGAGGAAGAACAATGATTTCAAGCACCACCCTCCTTTTAAAGCTTCGTCTGTTATTCTAACTCAATCAGCATAACAGAGTGATCTCCAGCCTTGTCCTCGTCAACACTCTCATCTGTGTTAACGAGAGAATCACTGACATGATGTCAGCTGGTCCTTTTGTGGCAGGGCTGAAATGCAGTGGAAATGTTTTTTGTGGGATTAAGTTAATTTTCATGGCAAAGAGGGACTTTGCAATTAATTGCAATTCATTGCAATTCATCTGATCACTCTTCATAACATTCTGGAGTATATGCAAATTGCCATCATAAAAACTGAGGCAGCAGACTTTTTGAAAATTAATATTTGTGTCATTCTCAAAACTTTTGGCCACGGCTGTAGAATATGTCACAGACATGAAAAAAAATCTAACTTTTTTTTTTTAACTCAACACTTACAATTGAACACATGCCTCTTAAAGCTGTTTTGGTATGAAACATGCTATTACTGATGGCCATAATCAAAGGCAAAATCACAGTTGAAAGACAGGGCTGGCTGTCTGTGTGGACACCACACACATGCGAGCCGCAGCAGTTCAGCAAGGTAGCCGTCATGCACAGGTAGGATGTGTGGCCCCACCAGAAGTCAGATTGATTCCAAAACTACCCATCTGTGAGGGAAACGATGATAAAACGATGTATGTAGGGTGAGCAACACACACAAATGGGAAAAATCTGAAAGGGTCTCATAACTAAAGTTGAGATTGCCTGAAAACAGTGCAATCTATCAAAATGCCCATTTACCCAGATAGAATCCCACTTGTCGTTTAAACTCTCATCATTTTTCATCATCATTTTTTTCGTTAAAGTATGGGGCAGCAGTGCTGCCCCAAAAAGGGGTGGGTGCTAGTAGCATCCCAAAAATCCATATGGAAGATGAAGAATAAGTATAATTAATGAACGCTATTTACAAGTCTGAGTTTCGTAATTACGATTACGAATAGTAACTACTGTTCATTGGGCTTATTCTTATTATTTAAAAGACATTTATTTTTTAAATTTACAATTTAACTCCAGAGGCTAACTTACCCATGGTAAAGGCACAAAAAAATAAAAGTCAACACAAATCAACACATTCTGAGCAATCAACAAAATCGGCTTATCAATAAAAATGGAGGAGGACGACAGTGGCAAAACATCTGAGAAGCAGTGTGTGAATGTTTTGGGTTCTAAAATGACCAACAAAAATAGGACTGACTGACTGTTCCGACTAGTTTCTTACTGAACCCGGCCCGGCCGTCACACGCGCCGCCACTCTCCACCACCAGTAAATTCTCAACGTGGGGGAAACACTGCCTAATAAAGTGGACACAGAGGGTACATCTCTATTATGTCTTGGTAAAACCTATGTAGCCTGCCCCTGGCTTTACTTTATTTTGTCGTTAGTGTAATTGTAGGTTTGGTGGTACTTTTATTCTATGTGTTGCTGTACACCCGTGTGCTTGTTCTGTGTTTACCAATAAAGACTGGTTAAAAAAATATTTTTTGCCCGCCAGTCTGCTGTGTAGTCAGTGGGCAAACACTGCAATGTTAAATGCGTTTAGCATCATGCTGAGCTAACAACAGCTACAAACACGTTCATACACCGCAGAGAGTGCTAACTTACTTCTGGTCTTCCAAGAAGAACAGTGAAATCCCAGTTGTTATGATTGCAAACTGTAATGACAACCAAACCACGACGCTTAAAGGTCGGTAAAGCGTCCGGTTAACGTAACGTTACCTGCAGAGGTCGTCCAGTACGCCGGAGGGGATCTCCACTCTTTTTGTTTCCATGTTGGTTGAAAACATCCCGACTCTATCTCAGAGCATTCAGGTGCAACAGCCATAAGAGCAGCAAGCTACATCCGCATTTTCAGCTCAGTGGACCCCAAGCTTTATGTTGGCTACAGCGAAGTCGCTAGCATCAACTAGTAACTATTCTTGCCCTGCCACCGGGAACCGGTTGTTGTGTTGTTTATGCTGCGTTCAGGTCATACGGAGAGGTGGGAAAGATTTCGACGGAAACGACTTGCGAGCGTTCATGACATGACATGGATGCTAACATGAACGCGTCAAGTCTGACTTTCGTAATTACGATAACTCCGATATGACTTGAACGCGGCATTTGTTTAATCATCCAATCACCGGTTTAGGGTGTGGGCGCTAGAAAACAAAACGAAGCACTATTGGTTCATATTTATGTCTGTCAATTGAGAGGGAGAAAATTTATCAAGTTAGTTTGAGATGTCTGTGACACAATAAAAGGCCGCAAATGTGTCACAACTCTTCTGCATGTAAGACCTTCACGAGTACTTTCTAAAAGACGTATCCCTCAAGTGAATTCTGTAAATCTGAACTAGAATTAATATGGTAATTGTTTACAATGACCCGGACAACCCGGCTCCAGACCTTTGAATCCGCACACTCCACTGGGTTTTTATTAATGCTTATTTCAAACTGTCAACATCCATGGTATCAGAAGAAAATATCACATACAGGTAAGAAAAGGAAAACGAAAAGCAGCAACAACAGCAAAACAAATTTAAATAGATTAAGTAAAAGAAAATGTATGACAAGTTCATCTCAGATTTTGAAGATATTGAAAACATTTATTGTTTTGATTGTTTTTTGTTTGTTTTGCAGGAAGAAATCAATGACACGTATTGTTCCATTTCCTTCATAAATACAAAGAATAGAGTTTTTTTGGGCACACCCATAAAGTACATGGACGCAGTCTGTCTAAGTTATTCGACTGCTCTGCTCAGGACTACTACAAGTTTTTGGAGGTTGTTCAGTATGTCTAAAACGACTTCAGACAGAGGGTGACCTGAGGGGCTGCATAAAGGGCCAGGAGAAGATAAATAAGGACTTTTTTGAACTGTGAATCATGCAAAGCTACTCTAGTGGGATCCAGAATAAGGATATAGAGCTGAAACGAGCATAATATGGGACCTTTAAGAGCTTTCTTATACGTTTCAGTGACTTACTTATGAGTTTTAACTAATTCTTCCAGTTTAATCTTAAAGTATCTACAATTATGTATAAAAACTTCCCCAATAACAACACAATATTGAGAACAAAGTCCAAGTTCCTGTTTTCAACAAAGACACCAAACTTGATTTCCTGTCTTCACTGTCAAGGGTGACAACTCAATCTCATTGGACTGTAGCCAGCACGTCATATCATTGCAAAGACTGCACTGATTCACAGTTGAAAAACACATCATCCAAACTTTTAATTTCCATTTCACAAAATACACAGTTATTCACATCAAAATGAAATCTCAATCTTAAGAATTAGTTTGTTGGGTAAATCTCATTTAAAATGTTGAAGTTCACCTCTTACCGTAGGAGGAAGTGGAAATAAAATATACCGTTTTCTTATTTTCTTAACCTCTTCCACTCCAAATTCCTTGAGAATATATTTTCCTCTTACTGTGTTATGGTAACATTCCTTTTATAGAATGTTTCTAATAACTCTCTTGTTACTTATTGTCACAAAAGTAAATTTCTTCAATGCAAAGCTGCCTCAGCCCGAAAGTATGGGTGTTTGTGTGGTTGGTGACATTGTAATGTTTTTAATTTTACTGACTTTCCACCAAGCTGTTTTTGAAGCAGTTGTGGTGTTTGATTGTGTCACTAAGGAAAGGTAGGTATGTGATTGTTATGTCTTGGCATTCAGTTTGTTCTATATCAAGCCATGGGTGGTGGTGAAGGGTTGCGTGGATCCATTTGATAAGGTATTGTAATTGATTTGCTAAGTAGTAGTGTTGGAAATTTGGTGCTTCCAGGCCTCCTTGATGTTTTGATTGTTGTAATGTTGTTAGTTGTATTCTGGGTGTTTAGTTTTTCCAGTAAAATGTTATTATTAGTGTATTCACTGTGTTGAACCACTTTGATGTGGGTTGGATTGGGATTATTGTGAATAAATAATTGATTCTTGGTAATACCATCATTTTTATTGTTGCAATACATCCTATCCTAATGGTAATGTCATCCATCGATTTAAGTTGTCTTATATTGTTTTTAGGAGTGAAGTTAAGGTAAAGCAACTCAGACAGCTTGGGGGAGAATTGTAGGCCTAAATGTGTGATGTTGCCAGTAGTGAATGGTAACTGCGGGATTGTGACGTGGCCTGAGTGCAAGCTTCGTATATTGCTAGTGAAAGGATGATAAGAGTTTTTCTTGGTGGGATACAATTTATCAAGTTGAAATGACGGCGTGTATTGTTTGATGAATGTCTGTCCTTAATAAATCTTGTTTAATCTGGGTGAATGAGGGATGAGGTGAGATAACTGATTCTGGTTGCTAGTGCTTTGCTTATGATTTTGATATCTGTGCTTAAGGAAATGGGCCTGTAACTTGTGCATTGAATTGTTCCTTTTTATCTCATCTGCCATTCTGGTAAATGATGATAGTGTTGGCCAGAAGTGTTTATAAAATTCAGTCGGGAATCCATCTCGTCCAGGGTCTTTATTATTTTACATCTTTTAGTGCTTTTTCATATTCTGTAGATGTTAATGGGATGTCTAAAAGATCGTCTTGATCTTTTGTTATTGCGGGTAATGTGATATGTGAAGGGAAAATACATACATACCTCCACTGGACATGTAATCGTGTTCATTTGTATTATGTTTGATCATGCTGAATCTTGGACAATGTAACCTTAGTAGACAGTATAACGGCTGATCAAGGGCTAAGGTGCTTACCACTGCTAGAATGCATAACAACGAGTCAGGTGATAAGACTGGAAGTGAGAGACTTCTGACGGATTTTACTGGACAAGCCCTTTGTCTTGAGAACAGAGGGCTTGCAAATTGTGAAGTATCTTGAGAACCGAGGCTAATTAAATCAGTGAGTGGAGGAATAACAAAAGGCCACAGCACCACAGATGGGAGGACGGAGCCAAGGTTTAAAAGGTATGAACAGCTTCTCATCTGGGTGCATATTACAAACTAACTTTTGTCTTGTGTACCATGCTCTGAGCATTAAAAGTGTGACAATACTATAAGAGATCTTTGTCTCGTTCCTCATTGTCAGAGAGGGATTGCAAAATTGCCATGACAATTTTGGGGCTCATCCGGGATGCCTAACTTTCTTCCATCCTATGTGCTCGTCAAAAAAAAAAAAAGACTGGCCACTAGGGCACCAATCACAGTTTTGTAAGAACATGACAAAGCTCATGTCTCCTGCAACTGAACAATACAAGCGAGTGAGACAATAAATAATTGATAAAGGTAATTTAGCCATCACTATGATGGAAGAATGGGCTACTGCCCGTAACATTACTATTACCTGCATAGACACAGACACCTATGACACATCATGACCGACATGAAATGGACATAATTTATTTTGTCCTATCAGAATTTAACAGAGCATGCAGACCAAGTGAGTTAAAAACTGTAGAGCTGTGGAAAATATCCAAATTTGAGACCAAATTTGTGCATGCAATGTTCCAACATCATTAAATTCCTAGCTGTGCCCGCTACCTGCAATGACACAGAATGCTGGCCTGTAAGTAATCCAGGATACACTTACAGCATTATGGCAGGAGTGTGGACAGCCCCATGGAAAAGTCAAACCCAAATAGCATTCTTAGGATTTAAATTACATAAGCGTATATTCTTAGCTAAATCCTCAGCCTACAACTGTTCAGTCGCTTGGCCTCCTCTCCATGTGCATCCTCTGTCAATTGTTTCTTTATGTGTGCAGGATCCTAGCCACATAATTACAGCAAATATCACCTCCTGTGATCAAACAAAGAATGTGTCTTTTAGCAGACAGCCTGCACTGCCAGAGAAGGTGTATTTAGTGTGACCAAGCTTATAGCATATTTAGTGCCCCTAATCAGAGAAGCATCTTCACTCCACTGCAGGGCCAGACGCACAATAACAACCACCCAACGCATATTAGGACTCCTAATACCCTCATATTGGGTGTTTATGTCCCAGGAAGAGATTCAAACACTATCCACAGTATTAGAATGTCACATGAATCTTTCCACAGCCGCCATAACAGCTACATCAAGACGCTTAGACAACATAGCACGTGTAGCAACAGAAAACAGAATGGCACTGATCCTTTTGCTGGCTTCTCAGGGTGGTGTATGTCAAGTTATTTATATGGAATGTTGTTCCTATATTGCTAGTAATGACGTAGAGATGACTAAGCTAAAACAGAATACTGAAAAAGGGATAAAAGATCTGCATGATGTGCACGGGTGGGACCCTCTTTTGGGGTTGTTTGGCCCCCTGTCATCCATGGGTACATCCTTCTTTCGTACACTGACTGTAAGCATTTTCCTGTTTCTCATTGCTATTTCTGTTATCACTTGCATGATTGGTCTGATACGTAAACAATGCACTAAGGTCATTGTTAATGCTGTACACGCTTGAACTCTACTCCATCCCAGACTGGATTCCACCATGTTACGATGGAGATGATCTTGGCACACGGCTGAAGTGACCTCACTCGGTCAAGCCTCTGACATTATCATTAACAAAGGGCACTCTTTGGTTACATTACTTACTTAGATGATCATCTGTGTTCATTGAACTTTTCTCCTGTATACATGTTCCTGATGTTCCATGTTGCAATGTTGGTAGATTGTCTAGGTGGCAGAAGATTCAGACACACCATCTCCTTGTGTACATCATCATGTATGATTTACAGTCCCATGTGGTATGAGCCACATGGGACCAAACAGGCTTAGGGTGTCTCAGCACATCAAGCCTACCAGTACAACATTTCATACCAGCAGTGTGAGACAAAACTTCATTATTCGAGCAGCTCATATTCCAGGCTTGGATAATAATATTGCTGGCTCTTCGTCCCATTTTGAATTTCTGAAATTTCACCAACTGTGCCCAGAGGCAGCGCCATCCAGTCTGACCTGCATTCATTCAAATTGTGTTAGATTAAACTCAACCCTGCAAACCTATATACTCTCTGTTGATCATTATATGCAATGTGGCTTAGCCAAATTCACATTAAAAATGTATGATTCTGCATGGTCTTACTTCATCTCCTTTTGAGCCACTTCACAAAGCAAAAAAAAAGAAAGGTAAAGGAATTACACTGTATTGCACATAGAGAGATGTAGATTTTGCACCATTTGTTATACATTTAAAAATATTGTTTTGTATTACAGTGGATTGTCCATTTCGGTGTGTGGTCTACTGTGAGCAGTGCTGATTGTAAAGCCTGACAGCAGTAGGCAGGAAAGACCTGCAGTACCTCTCCTTCACACACTGCGGATGAAGCAGCCTGTCACTGAAGGAGCTGCCCAGTGCTGCCAGAGTGTCCTGCATGGGGTGGGACATGTTCTCCCTCAGGGATGATAGATTAGCCATCATTTGCCTTTCTCCCACCACTTCCACTGAGTCCAGGGGGCATCCCAGAACAGAGCAAGCCTTCTTAATCAATCTGTCTAGTTTCTTCCTGTCAGCAGCCGAGATGCTTCTGCACCAGCAGACCACTCCATAAAAAATGGCTGATGCCACCACAGAGTCAAAGAAGGTCTTCAGGAGTGCCACTGGCACTCCAAAAGACCTGAGTCTCCTGAGCAGATAGAGTCTGCTCTGGCCCTTCTTGTGCAGTGCGATTGTGTCGTCAGTCCAGTCCAGTTTATTGTTCAGGTGAACACCCAGGTACTTGTAAGATTTCACCACCTCAATGTCCATTCCATGGATGTTCACTGGTGTGGGAGGGGTGTGTTTGCACCGGTGGAAGTCCACCACCATCTCTTTAGTTTTCCCTGCATTGATGTGGAGGCGGTTCTGCCGGCACCAGTCCACAAAGTCCTGGGTCAGTTCCCTGTATTCTCTGTTGTCCCCATCGGTGATGAGGCCGACAATTGTAGAGTCATCAGAGAACTTTTGCAGGTAGCAGTTGGCTGATTTGTGTGTGAAGTCTGCAGTGTAGAGGGTGAAGAGGAAGGGAGCCAGGACCGTTCTCTGTGGGGCCCCCATGCTGCAGAGAATCATATCGGACTCACAGTCCCGTATCCTCACGTACTGTTTTAAGGCCCCTCCAGACTCCACTGATGTTGTTCTGCTGTAGCTGCTCCTACATCTTCATCAATATTTGTTACATTTAGTTATACTGCTGGAATCTGTGGAATGCCAGTATTCATTTGATGAGTCCTTTGTGTGGATAGCTTGAAATTAAAAATATCAGGAACACTGTGATAGCGGGCATGCACCGTGCTCAGGCAGAGAATGCTTTTTGCTACACGCAAAAGGAGTACAAAAATGTAAGTTTTGATTTTGTTGCACAAAGGTATGTTGTAATGATGATAATGATTTAAAAAAAGGCAGATGCTATTAGCACCTTAGCAAGCGTCAGCAGCCAACATTGCTATCTAAATGTGAATAACTATCCTCGGTTGACACTCAACACCTGCGGCCTAAACTAAAGACCTGCAGCTGTCAATAATCACCCGCAGATGGCACCCCATTACATTTTCTCTCGTTTTGGTGGCCTGAGCTTTACTTTTGAAGTTTTTGCAATAATCCAGCCTAGAAGTAACATGTGCATGGACATATTTTTCTTTATGCGTTTGAGACAGGATGTACTTGATTATTGCAATGTCACATAGGTGACAAAAGGCAGTCTTTGAATTTTGTGAATAGTATTTTTCCAAGCACAGAACCTTGTGGAACTCTGTGACAAACATTGCCGTGCATGGAGGATTCATTGTTAACATGTACAAACTGAGATTGACCTGATAAATAGAAGTTAAACCAGCTTTCTCAATCTATAGTATCTATAGTTTGCTAAAACCTCTGGATCAAGATTGGGCTTTTTAAGCGGTGGTTGAATTACAGCTACTTTAAAGGACTGTGTTACATAGCCTGTTAATAAAGACAGATTGGTCATATCTAGTAAAGAAATGCTAACTAAGTAGCCTAGTTGAGATGTGGTCTAAGAGATTGGTTGATAGCTTAGATGAAGAAATCATTGTTTGTTTCTGAGGTTCCTGTGTTTGAAAAACTGAGAATTCAGATAAAAATTCTGAATAAGGACCTGTTTTCCAGGCTAAGGACAAGGCTTTCAAATGAGTTATAATTTAGTTTAGGTTTAGGGTTGATTATGCATGGCTGCATTTGAAACAGTCTTTTTCTATGTGACTTTTCAGTTTAACTGAAAAAACATGACTGGTAACGTCATACACAGACATAATGACATTAAATCTTGGCTTGTTTCTAAACCAAAACAAGACATGTAATAGAAAAGATTCTTACTGTTTATTAACAAAATAAGGTTACTAGAATGGGGAACAATATGTACACATCAAATATATAGCAAAGTCAATACAACATAGAGTAGTAATCACACTACCACAGCAGATCTATTATGTATAGTAAAATGATTCAACAATGCATTCAAATACAGCTGCTTGACAAAGATTATTTTTGAGATTTATTTTCTTGGTAGTATTAGTCCAACTGTCAAAGGTGACTTGAAGCGAATTCAAAAAGGACCTGAATTTAAAATGGTTACCTTTTCATAAAACCTGTGACGATCTGCCAAGACAAATGATAACAAATGCTTAAAGCACAAACAAAATCAGAAAACTTCTAAAACAGGTATAAAAACTAATTAAAGGCAGTATCAGAACACACTGAAGTGTAAAGAATGTCTGAGTGTCATTCCTGTTGCTGGTATTCGCGTGTCCACCCTGGACTGCAGTGTTTTTAGAGGTTATCCACCCCGCGGATCCTCCTGGCCAGCTGAATGTCACGGGGGAACACAGTGACTCGCTTGGCGTGGATGGCACACAGATTGGCATCTGAGAATAACATGACGAGAAACGCTTCTGCAGCCTGGGAGGAAGAAAAACAGGTGAAGTTAGGTCAAAGAAATTAGATATTTTATTTCTGATGAACCATTAGTATTTAAAGACCAAACCCAGGGCATTGTTTTCTATAATTCATTGTGATGACAAGATAATTGTCTTTTCCCCACAATTTTTCCGAGATTCTGTCTAAAACCAAAACAAGTTCTTAGTTACATTCACTGTAGAAACTATGTACATTTTCAGTGAATTTAGCTTGTTTATTGGTTCCTTCAGTGTGTATTAGTGACTGTCAGTTACATTCACTGTAGAAACTGTACATTTTCAGTGAATGTAGCTTGTTTATGGGTTCCCTCAGTGTGTTTACATGCCTGTCAGTTTCTACTCTAAATTCAAATAAGCATCGCAATGTACAATAAATTCATGATTTATGACTTAAGAGTTAAACAGCACCAGACACTGTATTCATCACACAGATCATATCAAAGTATATACATTTTTAGGAAATTTCATCCAAGAATATTAAGTCTATTAGCATATTTCCTAGCATCCCATATGGTATGACCATTTTGTGAAACGGAGACAAGTGAAGCTAAAAACTTCACCAGAGACAGAATTATTAGATTTAAACATTAAAGCTTCACTAATCCAGTGTTACCCATGAATTACCTAGACTGTGGCGGCACACCACGGTTTCATGATGAAAATCTTTTGTCGTGTCATCACCATTCATATCTATACAACCCATGTGTTTCTGATTAAATTGTTTATCAGTGCACACAGTTCTTCATAAATCTAGCCTCTTAATTTTGCTCTCAAAGTGCACCAGATTGATGCATTTAACTAAAAGGTATGGAAGCATGCATCCACCCACCACAGTCTTGCAAAATCCTGTGGGAAACACTGACTAATCAACATTTATATAACAACAAAGGGTCAAACAACTATATGCAATGTGAAAGGGGTCATCCAATTCGGTGGTTCCCCTGCCTGTGTGGTTCAGTCTTCAGTGCTTCCAGCAGCAGCAGGCAGCTGTTTCCTGTGAAAAAGCTCTGATAAAGCCTACACTATCTGCTCAGCGGCAAACAGCAGGCAGACACAGTTAGAGACTAGCTGGTGAACATAGTGGAGCATTTCCATCAGAGCTCAAAAGGAGAATGAATTCTGGACTTAGATTCATCAGGTGGACCCAAATGCCACTCCAAATGTATAATAATGTTGGGCAATTGTTTGCTAACAAGCTCCCCTTAATGACTTCTATAATGGTAATATAATTTTTTTCACAGGTTGGTCCATTGTCCCCAAGCAACCCAAAAAAGGAAAAAAAAAATAATGCAGCTTTAATAATTTGTCAACTCTACAAGTTGAAGAACACTTTTCACCAAAATCACCAATATGAATCATGTCTGAGGTGTTTTGAGTATGCTGACCAGAAGAAACCTTTGAATTGCCAAGAATGACAGCATGTTACTTTGGTGGTGGATGCAGCTGCTTACCTCCTGCAGGGCCAGAAGAGCGTAGACCTGCCACCGGAGAGCCTCTCTGGAAAAATTCTGGCATACCTCACGAACCTGAAGCAAGAGGAGGAACCACGATTTTTAAATCAACCAAGGCCGCAGTCATACAGATGAGAGAAAAATATGTAGCAGCAGAAATTGTTTCTTTTTCAGACTTTGGGTGCATTCCCAAACTGTAGCACTGGAAATTATGGAATATATTTCATTTACAAAACCGCACATAAACCCTGTTAAATTCCTGCTCTTGAAACTTGAAATCAAATCTGTATTAGTTTGTAGTTTAGTGTTTCTGATCTTAAACTGCACTTCAGATTTTAAGAGGTATATATTTAGTCAGGATGTTTGAGTTGGCCATGTTTGTGTTGGCATCAATTGTCTCTGGTCCCTTACCCGTGTGGGGTAATGATGGGATGTACAGTAGGCTTACTTCACTGAACCGCAGGTTGGCTTGTTACAGTAGGGAGCAGGGATTTATTTAGGGATGTAAGTGTTCCTTTTGTATTCGTAAGTTGTATTAGATATTCAAGATGATCAAATGCGCAACCAAACTTTGTGTAGTGCCTTGTAAGGCGCTGTTCTAGCCACATTCCATAATAACGTTTCACCTTGATATTACTTGTTTTTATTGTTGAATGTAGGCTACATCCAATTCAACTGCTTTAATTGTGACATGAAGTTTTTAGGAGTGCAAACAGCTGCTAACGTCAAATTAATATATATACACACACATATATACGCATACATACATACGCATATATGCATATATACATATATACATATATGCATATATATACATACACTGCTCAAAAAAATTAAAGGAACACTTTGAAAACACATCAGATCTCAATGGGAAAAAAATCATGCTGTGTAAAAAAACACTGTGTAATGTGTTAGGAACGAAAGGATGCCACATCGCTTGATGGAAATGAAAAACCTTAAACCTTATATTGCATCCCATGTACTCTGCTCTTAGAGTACAGGCCCCCTGCCTGTCCCCAGAGTTAAAAAGAAGTCAGCTGGCTGCAGGGCCTTTTCCTATGGTTGAGGCCCAGAGCTCAGAGGGCTATGCCTGTACTCATAGAACATGAAGTTCTACTGTAACGTTCTACATCTTATAGGCTTTGTTCTCTAAGACTATCGCTAGTGGGATAAGGGCAAAGCAGGATATAGTCTATATATAACCTCACTGGGTCTGTCCAGTACCACAAACACACACCCACTTCACGAGATGAAACAATAAGGGTTCCATGCCTGGCCTCTGCGTAATAGTGCATACAAGTCCATATTCTCACACAGTAAAATACCTGACATTCTCCGTGAGGGGATGAAGGCTGGGAACAAAATAAAGCCTACTGCTGTGAGAAAGCAGAGACGAAGGTTACACAGTAACGTTATCCGTTTGCTGCTGTACATTGATAATGATAAGATTGTATTTGGACTAGTGAATAACTGCAGTGGATACTACCTCAAACAATGTTGTGTCCTCAAAATGCCTTGGTGTCTCGGATGCAGCAGATCTTTAATGTTATTATGAGAAGTGTAAAAATATTTTCAGTTCATTATTAACTGTGGCGAGCTGCCTTCTCTGCCTAAAAAGAAGTCTTATGCAAATCAGACTGACTGCTGGAGATCTTGTGGGAATACAATTTGGAGTTGTGCCTCTGTGGCTCCATTTTGGACTAAAATTCATCCTGGAGGCTGCCCTTCTAAACAAAATAATTTTTAGTTTTGAGATGATGTACCTGGTTAAACTGAAGGAAGAAGGATAAATATTTGTTGAGAATATTATTGGTGGCTTGTAAGAAATCCCTTACTAAGAAATTACTGAAAACAGAAACTACTACTGTTGACGAATGGATTGACCTGGTTTACAGTACCTCTGTAATGGAGAGAATTACATACAACTTGAGAACCCAGGAGGGTTTATCAGAAACACATTTCAATATAATCCTTTGTCACGCGTACCATTAAGACTGAGTCCTTACCGCAGCAGGCCCGGGTTCGATTCCAACCCTTAGCTGCATGTCATCCCCCACCCCCCTCTTTCCTATCTAATAAAGCAGAAATGCCAAATAAATCATCAGTGTTGTTAACAGTTAAAGAAAGAGACGGTGCTGGGCACAAGCGGTGATGGTACACAGAGGGCCCTGCTGAAGTACTCAAACAAAAACAGCAGAAGTCCAAAATGAAATTGTTAAGTTGTATCGCAAAAATGTTTGGGGCTTGAGGCAGAACATTCAAAAACTATAAGTCCTACTGCTTAAGTAATTATATGATCCAAATTTGCCAATGTTTTCATGTATGAGAAGTGAGAGTAGTGGAAGTTAAAAGGGTTGAAGTCAGAACATTTTGGAAAAGAAGAACAGCAGGGGAGGATCAGTATGGGTCGCTAACTGCAAGCAATACACAGCCATAGTCCATAAGTCGTCTGTAGCTGAAAGTATGCAGAAGGAGAAGAAATTCAAAGTGGAGTAGGTTGAAGATGATTTTAAGATTTCTCCCTGTTTGACTCACCAGGCGAGAGAAGGGTCCCTTCCTGAGCAGAAGGTCGGTGCTCTTCTGGTACTTGCGGATCTCCATTAAGGCCCTGGTTCCTGGTCGAAACCTTCTCTTCTTGGGAGTTACAGGAGGCTGCCCTGGATAACAGATACAGTGTTTGTGTTTGCTGTGATGGCAGGACAGGTAGGCTTTCCTCTACAGGAACGAAGATGACAAACAGGTCAAATGTTCTACTTCACCAGAGGGAATATTTAATATTTCATTTAGTTTTGGCTTATAAAGTATGGTTTTAAATAATAGTTTTGTTAAATGCCCTAACTTGTTTTGGGTTTTTTTAAACTTATATTTAGTTTTGACAAAAGCAGTGATTTATTTATGTGACTGGAACATAATCATTAGCTCAAATGTCAGCCCCACTACTTCAGTCCCTCTCACTTGAAACTCTGCTCCGTCTTGGGGACCGGGGTGTTGAACCGGAGGTCCCTGGGGCCGGCTGTGGGGGGCGACGTTGAGGGGTTTTTGCCTTCCGGCGGCTGGCAGATGTATCATGACGCATCGCCTCCAACACACAGGTCAGGACGAGAAGAGGGAAAAATACTGCAGCCAAGGTCTGACTGTGAAAGATCGAGGACATTACATGCTGTATCAATCAAAAAGCAAACCATAAAGTGATTATCTCTTTATAGGAAATGGGTACATTTTATTCCATTAATTCTTCTCATTTGCTGGTAATACCTAAGAAATACAGACACCAGCGATTATTTAAACTAAATCTCTCATCCTGAGACTGCAGTAGCTGCTAACAATGTTAGCTTGTAAATGTACTTACCTGAAAACATGAACAGCTGACTCCTAGAGTGTCTTTTAGTACAACCAAACTTCTCTATCCTGATTGACAGGCAGCCATGGTAGCGACTTGTGAATCACAAGGTAGCCATGCCCTAAAGTTTACCCTGCTTTATCATCTATTTTACTCTAAATGGGACCATCACTTCCAAAATGAACATCATGCTGTATTGAAGACTAGTGATTGAGACCATGAAGCCATTAGGAAAATGTTTACTGAGGTACCATCATGTAAATAAAATATGTAATATACATATGTGGTATTTTAAGTAAATATGGACCAGATTACCTGCTGGCGGCGTGGCTAAGTGCGGTGACATCACAATCTCACAGAAGTCTTGACGGCTCGTTTAAAGGCACACTCTGTGGAGTGTTTTTGATAGTATAGTATTTATACAGCACCTAGACCCGCTTTATAATGAAAAAAAGACCGAAAGACAGAAATCTCACTTTCTACAATATGGGACCTTTAACATGAATTTTAATTTGCAATTACTAGAATAATTACATAACAGACACGAAATAATTGTATTTAATATATTACATTCCATGCTTTGTAAACAATACGACATCACCATAGGAACATTGTCATGCCTGCTTCATTTTGTTGTCCTGCTATTCCACTGTATTATTCGTTTGTTTTTCCTGTGCCATCCAAATGGTGTTGTCTGTCTGCCACCTGCCTGACCCCATGTGAATGCAACATAAATGACTACAATCACAATTTCTTGGAAAATGATCTGGTTTTTAAGCCACCATGGCTTAGTAACTTTGAGAGTCAAATTAATTTAAAAGTAGTTACTAGCTACAAATTGTAGTGGCCGTGTTAACTTTGATTATTCTAGTGTGATATTATGAACCAGAGGTCTGTACTACGAAGCAGGATTTGAGGCTAGCCAGGTAACTTCAGGTTTAACCCTGGGTTTTCATGTTAATGATGGTAGTTCACTTCTCACTGGTGTACATCGGCACGGTAACTTCTGCTGCACACTAGGGATGTTAATGATTAACCATTAACCAACAATAAGAATTTTGACCAATTAATACTAACAGTTAAAAAATAGTATAAACAGCCATGATGTTGCTCCTGGGAGACAACTTATAAAAGTTACAAAACATTTTTCTACATGGGAGATCTAGGCAGTTATGCCTACTAAACTATAATGTGCATTCACTGTGCATGTTAGTCAGTTTGTTATGCCTGCCCTGCATAAACCAGCACAAGCTGCAGTTGTTCAGGAATTACAGGTCAGAGTCTTGGATGGAGCATCACTGACATTTGTGTTATTTATATTTTCTTATTGACAATAATATAATTTGTCAGTATTTGAGTGGATTAACTGTTATGGTAAGAATTATGAGCCACTGTTGAATGTTTACATTTTTCAAAAAAAAAAAAAAATGTAAACATAACAACCTGTGGGGCGGAGTCCTTATCGCAGCAACCCAGGCTGGAATTGAACCCAGGCCCCTTTGCTGCACGACATCACCTCTCTAGCTCCCACCTTTCCCGTCTCTCTCATCTGTACCTATCCATTAAAGGCAAAAGCCCAAAAAATTATCTTAAAGAGGAGGTATTATGCTCATTTCCAGCTCTATATCTTTATTCTGGAACACCACTAGAGAAGCTTTGCATGATTCACAGATCAAATAAGTCCTTATTCATCTTATTCTGGCCCTTCATACATACATCAGTTCACCCTCTGTCTGACACAAGCCGTTTGAGCGCCTGTCTCTTCAAGGCCTCACTGATTACTGTACAAAACACACAACTTTATTCACTGATTTTGGTGAAACTCGATGATTTTATGGAGAAAACGTTTTCTGGTTTTCCCTCTGATGTTCTCCGACTACTCTGCCTCAACTCTTGGTGATTTTCCTGATGGACAGAATGCTTTATAAAGTAACTGCTAACTGCTGCTAACTGTAGCTGCTGTTAACTCAGTTAGCTCTGAGCACCAGGGGAGTGTTGGTGTTTACACTGCCAGCATTGAAACTTTGGACCACTGGGAGGAGGAGGTTTTCAGGCCCGGGCTCAGAGAGTCAGATGGTTAGAGTCAGCTAACTAAGAGTATAGATATAGATATATATCTATGGCTAAGAGGAATGCTAGATGCACAGCTAACTTGCGAACGGCAG
Organism: Enoplosus armatus; assembly: GCF_043641665.1. Taxonomy (NCBI): domain Eukaryota; kingdom Metazoa; phylum Chordata; class Actinopteri; order Centrarchiformes; family Enoplosidae; genus Enoplosus; species Enoplosus armatus. The sequence goes on from NC_092197.1 coordinate 21,429,152, forward strand.
CTACAGTTAGCAGTAGTTAACGATTACTTTAGCAACAAGTAAAGCCATCTGTCCAGCTTTCTGTGAGACATACTGAACAACCTGAGTAGTAGTAAAGAGCAGTCCTGAGCAGAGCAGCCGAATATCTCGGGGTGGATGAGCACGTCCCTCTACTTCGTGGGCGTGCTTTTTTTCCTTTTTTTCCTTCTTTGTGGGCGTGCTGTCACTGCTGTGCCCTGAGCAGATAATAAGCCTCATGAAAGTAGACACGAAAAGCTGAGCAGTCTGAAGACTGAGCTTTTGGCTCACAGGGATTACTTTTACATACGTTTTCCTCATTATTTGGCAACTTTGGTAACGTTTAATAGGAATATCCAACATTGTAACACTGTGTATATGACAGAAAATAAGGAAAAGCATAATAGGTCCTCTTTAAAAAAAATAAAATAAAACAAACCGTGACCCGAGGTTCATTCTGAACCGTAAATTCTGTGTACCAGTACACCTCTAGCATTGGATGCCTAAAAAAGAATGCCTTGTTGTACTTAACGTGTTAATGTTACACATCTTATTTTAACTTATGAGGGTAGTTGGAGTAGCTAGCTAGTAATGTTAGCCTTGACACAGAATTGAACGGTCAGTGCAAAATGAATCATGTATCGACAAGTTAGCTTGCTAGCTAATATAACAGCTAGCTAAGGTTACACCTCTGAGTTATTCATAAACCTTTGTTTGACTAGTTAACTACTGAATCCGCCCATCACAACTCTGTGCCGTCACACACCGCGCCACCCACCACAAGTAAATTCGCAACCTGTGGGTTTAATGGTTGCTCTTTGGTTGTAAAATATGCCACTATGCTGCAAGTAGATGTTGCCCATGTTTGTGATTGGCCAGATGCTGCAAACACTGTCCTTTTTATGTGAATGCACTCATGGCTAGATTGATAAAAACCTGGGTTGACTTACTGAGTTGATAACCCCGTAGTGTGACCGCTTAGCATGATTGTGGTTGTTAGGCTTAGTGAAACCAGGTAACCATAAAATATCCTGGGTATGTTGAACTTGCTTCATGGCACAGGCCTCAGATATCGGTTTTCTTGTTTCTTTTAACCGCCATTTTTTAAAATAATTTCAACAGAAACCTAATGCTGCCCACAGATATCTAATGTCCTGATATGGGGTGGCAGGGTTAACGTGATCTAATCCGACTCCATCTGGGATTAAAAAAAAACCCAAATTGTTACAATAACAACAACATTATCATGGGCTGTAGCTACATTCAGAATGGCGGTGTGGTGCAAGTCAGACATGACTATGAATATACTAAGTAATAAGGGGATCAGTTGGATCACCAGAATTTGGCTGAACTTAAATCTGCAGTGCAGATCCACACGCCAGAGAGAGCGGGGTCACAAGTTTGGTCAGGACGGCTGTGGTGCTGTGCAAACAAACTAGGAGGAGAAAATGTCTCATTTGTTTTGCTTACAGGAGTAAAAGACATGACCCCTCAAGTCCGGATGTGGGTGTGTCGTGTTGCAGTTTGCTAGTCAAAATTGGTTGGCAAGTGACCGCTTGCGATCTGAATGCTCAGGAGCCAAAACAGCTGGAGAAAATAGTGAAAGCAGATCATCTGCAATCTGATCCTCCTCTTATGAATCCGTGCTGATCGCTCTCAAATTTTGACCTGCGGACTGAGTAGCGCTCAGAATTTGTTTTGTGCTCTCTATACCTCCACATGTGATCTAATTCTCAACACTGAAAACAACATAAGTAAAAGTGTGGCATCGTTGGAGATCTCCTGGGCAGACAGCAAACATTTGCTAGCTATATCACGAAAATACATTTAAAGATGTGAACCGCTGGCAACAGGTACAAATATTAAAAGATAGCGCTTGTATTTCCCCCATACGGTTTGCGCTGAAAAGTCTCGTTATGTATGATGATGTATGACGTATATGTTATGAGTCGCGTTCGTAACTTACGGAGCGCCGAGGTCACAAATAGAGCAAACGTTACTTTATGTTACTGTACTGTACTAGCAAATTAGGGTTGGCTCCCTAGTCAAGCAGGTGCCATTTTACGTTCACAACGTCATATCAACTCCCTCGTTTTATACGTTTCTTAACCCAATAAAGAAACTATAAACGTACCTGCCGAGTTCAACGATATTCTCGTATTCAATGTTTTTTAAAATACTGGAAACCGAACTGACTGGTTGATCTCCGTCGAGCAGTCACCACACACAACAGCGTCCAAATGAAATTCAAACGACGCCTCTTCACCGGCTCGACCAATCAGCTTGGAAGAAGTGGGCGGAGCAAATTATTTGGGAACGCTTGGTGAGAGGTATCTGTACTCGCTTTATGGGTGGGAACGTGAGCTACAAAATACAGATCACAGTGTTCAGTGAAGGTGTTTGGATAAACCGCGCTCTACTCGTAGAGAAAGAAACGCACCGTGAAGCTGGATGGACACAGAAGGAAGATGATTGGAAGTCTGTTTAAAAAGCCATATATTTTTAGCAATATAATCTCCTCTCCCTCTTCATCTTTACAAATTCATCACAGTCCAATGCATGTTACTAACTTTATATCTTCCCCGGAGTTTCTTTGTGCTTTCTCGTCTCGCAGGTTCCTGTGGATCGTGGTCCTGGTACACCTGGGTGCTGCTGCCATGGGCCTGCCTGACTCATCACTACAGTTATTATGTTTAGTCGTAGTTCTGTTACTATTAAAGCTGTTATTGCTATTATTAATCTCAGCTATTATTACAGATGTAACTATTATTATCAGTAATATTTCCATTATTATTATAATTATAGCTGCTATTTCTACTGCTAGTGCTGCCATACATCTCTGCCTGTCTGTCTGTCTGCCTGTCTATCTGTGTCTCTACGTCTATCTCTCTTTCTGTCTGTCTGTCTGTCTCTCCCCCTCTCTCTTTCTCCCTCCCTCCCTATGTCTCTCCCTCTCTCTCTCTCTCTCTCTCAAACCCAACTGGTCAAAGGAGTTGACCGCCCACCTAGAGTCTGGTTCTGCTCGAGGTTTCTGCCTCTTAAAAGGAAGTTTTTCCTTGCCACTGTCGCCAGAGTGCTTGCTCATGGTGGGAACTGTTGGGTCTCTGTAATAACATTATAAAGAGTCGGTCTAGACCTGCTCTGTTTGTAAAGTGTCATGAGATGAGTTTTGTTGTGATTTGGCGCTATGTAAATAAAATTGAATTGAAAATTGAATAATTAATATATCAGATCTAGCCATTTTCCTGTAAGACAAAACAGCATAGTTTTTGAATTCCTGTTATGTTGCAGTGATTAAGAGAGGTAATAACTGCCACAGCTGATTTTTACTAATTGAACATAAAAAAACAACCCATATTTGACTGCAAGCTGTACTGCTGCGAACATGTGAATGTTTGCTCAAAAGAAGACAAGGGTTTAGTAAGAAAAAGAAGCTGCATACAAGCTGCAGTAAAACTACTTCCAGCCCTTCAAGTGCAGTCACCTACTAACTTGCAGGCACTGATCATTTAACAAACGAAGCTTTTATTACAAAACACTTGATGACATGTACAGTCAATGATGCTTTAGAGATATTAAACAACCTGTTCTAAATCATTTGACCACACTCGTATTACTTATTTAGCACACTGATGTATTAGTACATACAGAATAGATACTCCAGTAGGAGCATTTTATTGTATTTTATTCAGTGTCCATGATCTGAACAGATTCATCGACCACATCCAGAGAGAGCGGGGTCACAGTTTTGGTCAGGACGGCTGTGGTGCCACGCTTATATCTGTACTGTCCCTCTCTGGAAAAAAGACAGACAAGGAGGAGAAAATGTCTCATTTGTTTTGCTTACAGGAGTAAGGAGTCACATTCACCCTTTTTTTCACCCTTGTTGAGATGACATTAAGGGGCTTATTTTTAACACATTAAAGGGAGAGGAACTGGAAGACACATGACAGGTTCTCCTCTGATAAAGACGTACGCATATAATGGCTCACCTTTTGCCCTTCGTTGTGGGCTTGTCGTAGCCTCGCAGGTATTCCACTCCAGCCTCGGTGATAACACACAAGTCCACGTTGCTGCCTGAACCCAGGTCACAGAAAATCCCTGCAGCAATGGCGTCTCGCACAAGCTCCTTCGCCTCCTCCAGCTGAAAGGGAGAGAGGAGGTGGAGAAAAACTTATTAGGCTGATTAATAGAAGAGATGGAGGAAGAAGAGGACAGGATTGAGTAGGTAGACCTACTGTACACTGACTAACAACTAGAGATGCAATCCACCTCTGGAGGCCATATGAGAGGGCAGGACAAAAATGTACAAGCAAGTGCTTCTTTTGTGCAGTTTCATTTTAAAGATTGATACAGTGGTTTGTCCTGCAATTAAGCCTTACATGTTTGAAATCCAACAAAAGCTCTTACCGTCCCCACCGGCTCACGTCTTTTATACATTACCAAGCCAACTATACATCGCCAATGATTGTGATGGAAGTATTACAACCTTAATACAGCAAAACAAAAAGACTCTAAATTGTATGATTAACTGCAACTACTTTCTTGTATTCATTTTTGCCTTGTGTCCACACTAAGCTAGCATTTTTACACTAGAAAGCACAGCTTTTTGAAAACAGCGTCCAGAGAATATAAACCTGAACACTGAGCTTTTGGAGAACAATGAAAATCAGCATGGTTGGGTTGGTATTTTTATTTTCTGCATTCTTGTATTTAGTGGTTGTTTATTCTACTTTTGACCTTTTTCTTTTGGACTTTTGGCTTCTTTGTCTTGTTTTTGTATCCTTGTTGGTATATATTTACAAAGCAGACTTTCCCATACATCTCCATAATAACATGCCTTCAGTATACACTCTATTCTCCTTTCTTTATTTCAATAGACATCACATTTTATATTTGATTACCCCTGCCGTGAAAGGAAAGGAGAGAATCTCACCTCCATGTTTGGTTTGAATCTGTCCTCAAATACAGAGACAGCAGCTGCAGCTCCGGAGCCTGAAACCAGAATCAAACATTAGAAAACTATATTCATTCATTCGAATTTACAAATAAACTTGACCCTTGATGTTGAACTGAGAGGGTTTTTCTTTACAATCTGCCCAGCCTGGTCACCACATACAGATGTATACAGTACATTAAACACAAATATAAATAAACACGTACCCATAGTGAGGAAAGGCAGTTTGTCGTAGGAGCCGTGTGGGTAAACACTGTACAGGTGAGCTCCAGTCACATCGACTCCTCCAACAATCAGAGATGAACCGATGTGACCTTGGTACCTGAGAGATCAGACAGACATCATTAAAACCTGCTGCTGTCTCTCTTTCAGTGGGAGGAATAAGGAACAAGTCTGCCTGGATGTGTGTTGCTGTTTACAAGCAAAGAAACCCAAGAAAACAAGAGAAAATAGGCCATTAGGATATACGAAAATTAGATGAGAAGAAATCAGTAATTTAGGTTTTGTATCCTTTATATCTCTGTTACCCTCACCTGAACAGCATCTGTTTCAGCTGTCGAGTTACCATGGCAACGAGGGGGGGTCGCCCAGTGTTGAGCGTGTGCAGTTCCACATTGGACGCTATGATTTGTGTGGTGATCTCTGCGTCTGCAGCCACGCCGGCTCCACAGCAGCTACAGAACATACAGGACATCATTTAACGAGTCAAACCATGGACAGTTTCATATACATGGCTGAAGTAGTTTTGCTTGGTCTTAGAGGCATAAAGCTATTTGTTTTACATTTAGAAACCAACTCTGTGTGAGATAAATGGTAAATGGTAAATGATCTCACTTATATAGCGCTTTTCAACCTTCACGGTTCCCAAAGCGCTTTACAGCTAAGTCTCATTCACCCATTCACTCACACATTCACACACCAATGTCGACTGAGCTGCCATGCAAGGTGCTGGTCTCCATCGGGAGCAACTTAGGGTTCAGTGTCTTGCTCAAGGACAGGTATTCACAATAATGGCATAAAATATCCTAATTTTGCTCAATATTCAGTAAAAGTAGACCACTTGCCTTTATTGTCTCATGGGGTTCATGAATGAAAATAGATAGAATGGAAAAACATTTGTGTATTACTATTATATGGCTAAAGAAAGGTGAATACATTACATTACATTCAGCAGATGCTTTTTGTCCAAAGGGACATATATGCAGATACTGAAAGAAATTTGAGGGTCTGTGTCTTTCTCAAGGACAAGCACAGGAGGAGGTGGGGACTGAATCACCAAATCACCAAAGTAATGGCCAACCTGATGTACCAATTGAGCTACAGCTGCCTCGCCCTGCCCTGTAAATAGTCCAGTTAAAATGGGGCTAATTGAGACTTTGAGGGTGGCTGTTTTAAAGGCGAGAATTAACAACAGCAAAAGAACAAGCACCTTTAGTTTCCAGCCTTAATCTTGATACAGCCAGCAGTTTCAGATCTAAAGACCTGAGACTACTGACCACATAAAGCCTTGTATGTCAAAAGTAAAATTTCTAAACCAATCCTAAAGGTGACAGGGTGAAGATCAAGAGAATTTGGATTTTTATGTTTAACCCATACAAATGTCCATATATGCAATACAAACACCTTGAACCAATATAAAAAATAAAAGTCATACTAATGCAAAAAGTCATACTGTGAAATACTGTAAAGAAAGAGTTGGAAGTGGAAATATGAGTGAGGACACAGCTAGGGTTGTCCTGCTGTGGAATCGCTAAGTAAACTCTGGTTTTACTCACTAGATCTTAGGAGCGATGTAGTGAATCTTCATGCAGTTTTTGTCAGCCACCACCATGTCGTCTGTAGCCCTGGTGTCTGCTCCCAGGATCACTCCATCCTGACGGACAAGGACAGGATATACTCACCACACCTGATGTCAAGAACAGCTACCAGGTTTATTACAGTGCCAACATGTGCCAACCAGGAAGTTAGGTGGCTACTTTTTATGTACAGATATAAATTTAAAGCAATGCTCTTGAAATAACCTTTAAGCAAAGTGGTTTCTGCCAGTCTGTATGTGTCTCTCAGTAAAAACACTGAAGGCAGATCCTCACCTTGTAAACAATCCCAGCGATGGTGGTCCCTGTCTTTCTGGCATTGGGAGTTTTGTAGCCGAGCTCTGACAAACTGGACTCCAACAATGCATTCCTGGAAATGATGAATGAGCATGAGACAGACAGAAAGACAGAGACAGTATTTATTCACTGCAACCCCCCTATCTCCTATTATTCTGCCATACATCTCCTACTCTGTATACTGCCCAATACTGCATGTATAGAAGTGTCAAAGGTATATTGCAGTGACACAATACCACAAGGGAAGACAGGGCTATGTGCACAAAATAATTCAGATTTGTGTGCTTGAGTGATATACTTTTTAATTCAATGACTAATATTAGATAGCAAATAAATCAGAATTATTGCTGCTACAGTTAAACAGACCTAGTTTCTTTTCAATTGACACACACAAAATGGTTGTTTTCAATCTGTATTCAAACTCAACTCATATATGGGAACATACTGTATGCGTAATTTTATAAATTATATGTAATTTTATAGTCAAATAACTACTGTCTGTGTCTTCTGTCAACATTAATTCATTATATTTTATGAGATTAAATATGTTGTATGAAAAAAACATTTTCAGTGATAAATGTAGTGAAGTAACACTTAAGTTGAGGTATAAGGTATAAAGTTGCACAAAATAAAAACACCCCTGTACCGAAACCTTAAAACTGTCTTTTCCTCCCCAGTTTATACCAGTTTGGTGTAATCAAATCGTGTAAATGAGCCATATTCCTCAATTTATCCGTTCTCCGCACACGCTTCACGTGATAACAACACATTGTTATAACAATTAACTTTTCACGTTATAACGTGACCCTGATCTGTTTCATTTCTGGCATGGCCGCAATACGCTTCCATAGGTTGTAGTATGTCTTGTACTCAATATATTTAAATATGACATATTTTATCCCAATAAATAAATAAATGAAGTAGCAGTCCTATATGAACGCGATGGTGTCTCTTAAAAGTCCCTACAGGAACATCACAAACATGCCGTGGTGACAATGAGGTTGCTACAGGAGAGAGAGAGAAAGAGAATGATAACTAAACGTTAGAAACTCAGTAGGGAGCACGAAATACACCGCACAACACCCTTCTATGAACATTATAGTATTTCCTCCTGCGCACCATTTTAGCCTCAGTAACGATAGATGCAGTGTTTCTTTACCTGCGGCTGTTTTCAAAGCAGAAACCTCCAGTCTGCAGCTCACAGGGCTTCAAGCTGTGGAGCATCTTCAGTGTGAAGACAGAAAAGATGAAAATGAAGCGGAGAGCTGAAGATAAACCCTTTCAACAAAAGCTCTGTCAGGCTATGTGTCAGCGCTTTTCAGGGGTTTTTAGTTTTACTTTCGCTTCTTCAACACAAGCCAAGAGTTCCTGTTCCCCACTGTAAAAGATATCCACATTAACCAGACATTTGTTCAGAGTTTGAAAGAGTGATTTTTCATCGAGAAGCCTGGAGGCGCTGTCAGATGAGTGAAAAAAAAATCCACTTTTCTCCCAATTCAGTTCCTTGTAATACTTTTTTTCCCTGAAACAATACTCTCCGATTTGAAATAAAGGAGGTACCTCCACCTGTAAGAAAAAAAGCTCCTTAATTTGGCATCATTTATGGAATAAGCTGATTTGTATGAGAGAAAACAGACATCTCATTCTGCTGCACAAGCCATTATGTCATTCGCTCAGACTCATGAGCCACTAAAATGAACTGATTGTTGAAATTCACTGCTATTTCTTGCAGTGTACTAGAATTTGACAAAGCGTCAAGATGGAACCTGGTTCCCGGTTGCCTAAAATGTCGGCTCAGGTAACACCTCAAAATAAAGTAGGAGTAGTTCAACCATCTAATTTCACTTCTCCTTGCCTTTTAAAAATAAATTAAGGGATTAACCCCTCAACCCAAACTTAAGCAAACTGACGGTTGCACATGATAATAAGTTTAAGTAAACTTTAATATTATCAGTGATGTAATACTACTTTGTTTCCCTTGAAATGGGATTAGACCCTAAATAAAAGTTACAGCTGATTTAAAAATATGAATGTGTCAAAAATTCAACTCAGGGCACGAGTTACTCTTAAATGTAAAAGGCGAGCGTGGAGGGCCATCTGCTGATAAATTAAGTCATTGCAAATTTATGAATTCACTGGTTACATCAATACAGATATTATGTTTTTTATTTTGTGTATTACATCATTTATTGCTGTAGGACAATAGAAGTCCTAAACCCTGCTGTCAAAATGCATTTCTTGTGCTATAATTCAGGTATCTCCATTAATTTTCATAGGAAATTTCTTGTGCATCCTGGACAACCTGGAATTCTTCAAAGCAGTGTTCCATCAATGGAAAAATCCTGAGAAAGTAGAAAATTGCACAAAATGTCCCAAAAACAATATGTTGCCCTAGTTTTATTGTGCATCACAGTATAACCAGGACAACACACTTAGGGTGTCACTACATTGCTAATTCAAGCTTCCAAAGTGTGGCTTTGTGCAGTGTGAATCCTGCTGAAACAAGATGGTTGTTAAATTTCAAATAAAAGTCAGAAAGTTTGTTGTACAGTTTTCAAAGTAAAAGCAAAACAATTATTGTACAATTATTTTATGTATTAAAAATGTTTCATTTCATTCATTCACACAAAATGAAAAAAAGATACAATATATAATTTGCAAGTAATGTGAGAGAGAGTTACCCAAAAAAACCCTGCAGTGAAAAAAAAAAGGGGGGGGGGGGTGCAAGCAAGCAAGTGAGCAAATTGGGCATGGAGTCGAAACTGATGATATACTGATGATGATAATGTAGACAGTATTGCAGGTAATGCTCACAAGATTTTGAAGAAGCTGCCAGTAGCTTCCAAGTCCTGCCAGTATCCAACATGAGTACTTGTGATATGTGTGCATCTGCTATTGCACCGTTTCAGGTTACTGGTGTAGGCCAGGCTACTTTAAATAATTTTGTATCATCCATGGAAGAAGTAGTACTGGAGGTACAGAGTCAAGCTAAAGATGTAGCTTTGCAATGTTTATCTTTTTAGGATACTAGTATGAAAGCTAAAGTGAATGAGAACTGTTGAGCCGGTCGAAAAAGTACTGTATCAGATTTGAAAACATAATTCAATTCAATTCAATTCAATTTTATTTATATAGCGCCAAATCACAACAAAAGTCATCTCATGACACTTTACAAATAGAGTAGGTCTAGACCGACTCTTTATAATGTTATTACAGAGACCCAACAGTTCCCACCATGAGCAAGCACTCTGGCGACAGTGGCAAGGAAAAACTTCCTTTTACGAGGCAGAAACCTCGAGCAGAACCAGACTCTAGGTGGGCGGTCATCTGCTTTGACCGGTTGGGTTTGAGAGAGAGAGAGACATAGAGAGGGAGGGAGAAAGAGAGAGGGGGAGAGACAGACAGACAGAAAGAGACAGAGAGAGAGAGAGAGACGTAGAGACACAGATAGACAGACTGACAGACAGACAGAGTATTTCATTTGACATTTTGTACGTTTATTCATTAGACTAAAAAAACCTAGAAGACCTTGTGGAACATAGTGAACTCTGCTTGCACTCATCTCCCAGCTGAAACTACGGGAGTTGCTGGCTCTTTGCACACACACATGCAAATAAGTCGGCAATCACCAGCTGTTGGGCTGACTGTGGCTGACTAGAAGAACTTAACTTATTGCCCAACCCTAGTGTATAACTAACGATTGCTTTCTACTAGTCAAGAGCGATGCAAGGCAGGAGTGGACAACTCGCTAACTGTAACATGAGGTATGGTAATGAGCCGGCTAGCTTTAACTTTTATGGCATGGATCTGGTGTTGGTTGCTTTGTAATGTTAGCTGACGAAGTAACTTACAAACGGCATGCTAGTTTGTATGACGGAGCCAATGGTCCAAATAAAATATAGGAACATATAGATAGTAACGTTACTCTAAATATGATTGTAAATCACAGTAGCTCAGTCTGGTGTATGTCACCGGTGTCATTAAAACAACAACAGAATCAGAATCAGAAATACTTTATTGATCCCCAGGGGGAAATTGTACAGTACCGGTGCTCCCATTCAAGAGTAGGAAGTAGCATAAATTTAGAGCTAAAAGTATGTACAAAAAATAAGAAATAGAAAGTAAAAATATACACATTTACAGTATTTAAGTGAAAAATAAAAGTGAAAAAATATATATAATAACAATGTGTATATATATATATATATACATATATGGTGCTCTTGTGTCTGACCAGTACGTCATGGAGAGGATGTGAAACATTGTCCAAGATGACCTGCAGCTTGGACAGCATCCTCCTCTCTGACACCACCGTCAGAGAGTCCAGCTCCACCCCCACAACGTCACTGGCCTTGCGTATCAGTTTGTTGAGTCTGTTGGAGTCCGCCACCCTCAGCCTGCTGCCCCAGCATGCAACAGCATAGAGGATAGCACTGGCCACCACAGACTCATAAAACATCCTCAGCATAGTCCGGCAGATGTTGAAGGGCCTCAGAAAATAGAGGCGGCTCTGGCCCTTCCTGTAGAGGGCGTTAGTGTTCTTTACCCAGTCCAGTTTATTGTCAATGTGAACTCCCAGGTACTTGTAATCCTCTACAATGTCCACACTGACCCCCTGGATGGAAACAGGGGTCATCGGCACCTTGGTCCTCCTCAGATCCACAGTCAGCTCCTTAGTCTTTGTCACGTTGAGCTGCAGGTGGTTCTGCTCGCACCATGCGACCAAGTTGTCCACACAGCAGCCCTGTACTCCTCATCACCCTTACTGATACATCCAACTATTGCTGAGTCATCAGAAAACTTCTGAAGATGCAGTAGCTGACGTCCGTGATGTAGACGGTGAAGAGGAAGGGAGAGAGGACAGTCCCCTGCGGGGACCCGGTGTTGCTGACCACTCTGTCTGACACACAGTGTTGTAAGTGCACATACTGTGGTCTGCCAGTCAGGTAGTTGACAATCCAGGACACGAGGGGGGCATCCACCTGCATCTCCGTCAGCTTCTCACCCAGTAGAGCCAGACGGATAGTGTTGAACGCACTGGAGAAGTCAAAAAACATGACTCTCACAGTGCTCGCTGGCTTATCCAGGTGGGCATAGACGCGGTTGAGCAGGTAGATGATGGCATCCTCAACTCCAAGTCGGGGCTGATAGGCGGACTGAAGGGGGTCCAAGTGTGGCTTGACCATGGGCCGGATGAGTCTCTCCAGGGTCTTCATGATGTGAGAGGTCAGTGCCACGGGTCTGTAGTCCTTGGAGCCACTGGGACGTGGCGTCTTCGGCACAGGAACGAGGCAGGACGTCTTCCACAGCATGGGGACCCTCTGAAGACTCAGGCTCATGTTGAAGACACGGTGAAGTACTCTACATAGCTGGGGGGCACAGGCTTTAAGCACCCTGGGACTGACACCATCAGGGTCTGCAGCCTTGCCTGAGTGGAGTCTCATCAGCTGTCTTCTAACATGGTCAGCACACTGTAGAGGTGACCGGTGGGGGAGGGGTGGTGTCATCAGGTTGACGAGTGCCATCAGCCTAGGGACTGGGGAACGAGGTGTGAGGAAAGCTCTCACAGGGGGATGGGGGGCTGTGAGGAGCGGGGGTGGGGGGGGGGGGGGGGGGATAGGTGAAGGTTGGAGGCAGACAGCAGAAGACTCATAGGGGGGGGTGAGCAGGGCCCACAGAGTCAAATCTGTTGAAAAACAGATTCACTCCGTTGGCCTGGTCCACACTGCCTTCAACTCCTCTGTTGTGCCCCCTGGATCGTTCTCACCTCCTCCCTGTTGCCAGCTCTGAAAGCCCTCTTCTTTTTATTCAGGATGGCCTTGATGTCCTTTGTCACCCATGGCTTGTTATTTGAATAACAATGGACAGTCCTTGCTGGGACAGTGGAGTCCACACAGAAGTTGATGTAGTCTGTGATGCACTCTGTGAGCCCATCAATGTCCTCTCCATGAGGCTCACAAAGTGCCTGCCAGTCAGTCACCTCAAAACATCCCTGAAGTGTCTCATAAGCCTCCTCCGACCATCTCCTCACTGTCCTTATGGTTGCAGGCTGGCTCTTGACTAGAGGCACATAACAGGGGTTGAGGTGCACAAGGTTGTGGTCTGACCTACCCAGAGGGGGGAGGGAAGACGAGCTGTATGCATCCTTCACGCTAGCATACAGCAGGTCCATGGTCCTCTCCTCTCTAGTAGGACAGCTCACGTACTGTGTGAAGGTGGGAAGTGTCTTAGCCATGGTGATGTGGTTGAAGTCACCCGAAATAGCAATGAGTGCATTCGGGTGTTGAGTCTGTAAATGGGCTATGGCGGAGTGAATGACGTCACACGCCGACTTCGGGTTGGCAGAGGGGGGTATGTAAACAGTCACAACAATGGCATGTGAGAATTAGTATGGTCTGAGTCCAACAGCCAACAATTCAATGTCTGGGCAACAGACACGATCCTTGATGGTGATGTGGGAGGGATTGCACCACCTGTTGTTAACGAGAACGGCTTACCACTCCCGGTGCAATCCCTGTCGGCCCTGACAGTCTGAAAGCCGTCGATGGAAACGTTGACGTTGGGAATGTCTTGGTGCAGCCATGTCTCCGTAAAGCACATTAAACTACACTCCCGGTACTCCCTCTGACTCCTGGCCAGCGCCGTTAGCTCGTCCATCGTGTTTGCCAGCGATCTCACATTGCCCATGATGAGAGAGGGGAGACACGGCTTATATCTCCTCTTCTCCGTAAGCCTCTGTTGCCTCGACCCAACTCTCTTCCCTCGTCGCTTCGTTCCCCCTCTGCATCCTCTGCGTGTTTTTCTCCAGATTTCAGCGGGATCTCAGATGATCTGGTCTCCAAGCTGGACGGCTTCAGAGCGATCAGCTGATCTCTGGAGTAAACAAAGTGGCCCAGAAGTTGCTGCGCAACTGTACGATGTTTGAATGAAAGTAATTCCAGAGAGAAAAAAAGTACCAGAACTCTCTCCACCAGCATGTTTGGAGAGGGCGCAACTTCAAAAGTCAGTACTTAAAAAAATTCTGAGTTAAATAAAGGAATAAAGGAGAAAAAGTAAGAAAAAGAAGAAAACAAACAGGAGCGACTGTAACAGGCTGCATGCACGGTCGGTGCATGCGCACTAAGGCAACATTCTGAAAACGCCATATAGAACCTTTAAATGTTTTAACAATGCCATTGGTCAGGGGTCTTATCACCATATCTTTACTGTAACAGAAAAACGGTGTCAAATTCCTTGTATACGTACATACATGGCCAATAAAGTGGATTCTGATTCATGGTTGCTAGCTACCTAACAAGCTAGAGATGAGCCAAGATGAGGAGATGCTAGTTTAATGACAAATGGCTAGAGGAAGATAAGTTTTGGAGGTGGTTGGCGCAGACAGGAAACGAAACAAGGAGTAATTCATGCAGAAAGACTTTCATGTTCAGGACCATGGGCGTGAAAGCTGTTGAATTCCACATGAAATCTGAAAAGCACCAGAGGTACACAGCGGCAGCTACTGGGGCTATGCTAATTGTTATGCTGTTTGTTTTTGGCTCGGGACAAGCTATTTTGAGGGCTTTTATTATTAAGCTTATCATTATAACTGTTCTCTGACTGGTTTATCTTTTGAATGGAGAAGTTTGAATCAACAGTATTCTCAGCACTGAACAAAAGACAGGAAAAGTTAAGTTTTGTTTTCCAAAGTAGGACTCAATAAATTGTCTCTCTTTTCTATCAACGAAATTATTTCAACATTTTTTGGGTCTTTAATTATGTTTGTTGATGTCTTAATTAGCACTGAATTTGACTTTAAAAATGGTGCAAGAACCCTGAATTATTCATTGTCAGGAACTGTTTTGGGTAACCTGCAGTTCCATTTTTTATGAATTCATTTTCCATGTATTTTTAATATTATTTCTTACCCTCCAATAATTTACTAAAGTAATTGTTGTTACTGCATTGTAAAATACTTGTCAATTTGTTTTTATATGTCTTGTATCAATTTTCAGCTTCTTTTGTCTTAGCTTTAAAAGTTTTTTTATATGTTTTTCTTGTTGCATGTATTTTGTTTGGCCTTGGTTAACCATGGCTTTTCAACAAATCACTGTTTCACTACTTCATTTTTATTTGTTTACTAAAGGACAGGACTTTTTTCATAAAGAGCAGTTAATATGGACACAAATCTCATAGGCTTCATCATTCACACAGACCTCAAATTCCAATCTTGTTTGGAATAAATGACAAATAGATTATCAAAATAGCTGCAGATTAATTTCCTGTATATCAAATAAACAATTAATATGTCTAATGGCTTCAGCTCTGCCCAGAATCAGTATGTGGTGTTCAGTTGGAGCCAGCTAACCCTAACCCTATCTGCTCAGCTAGAGCTCATCTCGTCATCATCCTCTCTTCTTCCTCCTGCTGTGTCCTGCCTGCTGTTCCTCTTTTCCTCGTTATCACTCTGGATAGAAAGCAGAGCTTCCTCTGTCTTCTTGTGGACACTTTGTCTCAGATTCCTCAGTGGTTTCAGTCTGCTGCTCTTTTTTACTGTCTGTGTTTCTGTTAGCAGTTTTCTAGCTGCTGCTTTCCTGCTGGAAATCTGTAGTGACCTCAAATCACTAATACACTCTCAATTTGTATTAATGCTTTAAATGCTGGACTTAAATGCTGGACTCAGAAATATATTTTTACTATTAAAATAAGTTTGTGCAGAGCAGAACGTTCTTCAGTGTTGTCAAATGTTAATAATGAATAAAGTTTACGTCTAAAGTGCTGCTGTTTTCTTTAAAGGTTATTTACCTAAACGGCTGGAAACCACCAACACACACGTTATACGAGTCGAGCGCGTTAATATGCATTAGCTTATTGGTCAAGTAACTGTTCTCCACTGCTAACAATGGCATACACCTATTAGCCATCAGTTAGCTTTAGTTATTTGGCTAAAGTCTGACTTTCAAATGTATATTGTCCTACATCTTGACCATGATCACCAACAGCCAATCTAATATGGGATACGTGACACAATTTCAACCACACATCATATATACTATATTTCATCATGAAGTCACATTGAGATCGAGATTTCATTTAGTGAGACCTGAGTACAGAGTAAGAAATAAAATACATTGAGACTTCTGAATTCCTGCCTACGACTGTACAGACCTTTACAATTTATTGATTTGCTCAAAGTTAAATCCTGTTAATCTACAGTCCCTGAAAGCAAATCCTTTCAAATCATTTCTCCTCTGCTTGCCCTGTTAAACAAACTGATTCTTGGAATATAATGAGGGCAGTGAAAGATGACACGCAAATTAATTTCCACATTTTACCTGCCTGTGTTGCCCCATTCTGTTCAAGTGGGGAATGTATCTATGGTCTCAGGATCTTATATTCCCCAACTCAACATCCTCTTAAAGAGGACCTATTATGCATTCCCTTATTTTCTGTCATATACACGTACAAAGTTGCCACATAATGAGGAAAACGTATGTCAGTAAGTAGGGTTAACCCTAACCCTAGAGGGACGCGCGCATCCACCCACTCAGTCTGTCTGAGTTATTCGGCTGCTCTGCTCAGGACTGCTCTTTACTACTACTCAGGTTGTTCAGTATGTCTCACAGAAAGTGCTTTTTCTGTTGTGAAGGAAAGTAGGTAGGTAGTAGGCAGATTCTTGATGGACAGATGGCTTTACTTGTTGCTAAAGTAATCGTTAACTACTGCTAATTGTAGCTGCCGTTCGCAAGTTAGTTGTGCATCTAGCAGTCCTCTTAGCCATAGATATATATCTATATCTATGCTCTTAGTTAGCTGAATCAACAATGTTTTTTTCCCTAGGACAAATGTTCAGTGTATGTGTATGTAGTAGGATGGAAATGCTACATGTTCATTTTTTTATGTGGAAACAGACACCCCCCCCAATTTCTGTTTATTATTGTACCAATCTAACACTAACACTTTGACAGTCTGAATTTAAGGGTAATACTCCTCCATAATAGTAGATGGCACTCTGATGCCTCTGTGGATCCAGTAGGGAGACGTTTTAAGTGTCAGCTCTGCTCGTGCGCAGCTCAGAAATAAACACGCTGTGGCTGGAGCAAGAAGCTAACTTTGGTCCTCTCTCTCATTAATCCACAGGTACGGTAAGAATTGTTATTCTTTGTTTCGCTGGTTTCTGTATCTAAGATGGATGAAATATGAACCGTTATTTGATGTTTCAACTGCATTTAGAAAAGTTTTAAGAAGTTTTGGTGTGACACTGTAGTTTGCTCTGACGAACGTCGTCGCGTTGAGTATTTTTTTAATGAACAACAAGTTTACACAGTAACTTTAAGCATGATAAATTGTGGTTAACATGCTGTAACTTAAAGCAATGTGCTGTAATGTTGCTAAGATTATTATACTGTCAGTGGTGAGAGAGCGACGTTACATTTGCTCTACGTTGGTTCTGTGTTTTTTTAATGTGCTATTGGCGCGCCATTTTGCTAGACGCCATTGTTAAGTTTAAGCATGTAGTGAGCACCTGCGATAGTGCTGAAGAGAGCTAAATGTGTATGCAGCTAATCTTAAATGATTATCACTGTTCTGGGAGAATCAACACAGGAGTTAGGTGTATATGTGTTTAGAGTTATTTTATTTTTGATACAATGATATAATATTTTGAGTTTATTTGTGATATGCTTTAAGGCATTTGAGTCTATGTACATTTACTTTTCATTTGTTTTACATATTTTCTATTGCTTTACAGAATTTATTATTCACTCCAATTTATGGATTGTGTTATTTAGTTATTTTTTTCTATGCACTGGGAAAGAGGTTGGATTGAATTAATTATATAGTTTGTACTCACTGTGGCTGGAGCAAGAAGCTAACTTTGGTCCTCTCTCTCATTAATCCACAGCTGATATTTGGCTACACAGTGCTCCTCAGCCTATGTAACCTTTGCTACCGGCCTAGATTTCCCCTAGGTCTGGTGCCGGTAACATGTAACATCCCTTAGTCTTTGTCTGTTGTATTTCCTGTTTTATTTTGATATTAACCTCTCCTGTCATTTGAGTTCCTGCCCTCGTGTTTCTTCAGCCCCTGATTATCCACACCTGCATCCACTTACCTGCCCCAGGTCTTGTCCTCAGTCAACTCTGTTATGTACTTCCCTAGTTTCACTGCTCCCTCACCACATTGTCTTTGTTCTCCTAGTGTGTTCATCACTTTCCAGGAATTTCTTAGTGTTTGTTTCTCAGGTTTTTGGATTTTGCCAAGTTTGTTTGCCTATTGGTCTGATCTCCCATGTATGACTGCCTGCTTTATTGTAAAGATTATGCTTCTTTTTTTTAACTCTGCCATGTGTTTCTCCCGACCTGAGCCTCTGCCCTGCCTTGAGCCATCTGAATGCAAAGAAGGCTTTCAGAACTGGCAACAGGGAGGCGGTGAGAACGATTCAGGGGGAACTGAAAGTGAAGATCAAGGAGGCTAAGGAGAGGTACAGGGGGAAGCTGTCAGAGAGGTCTGGAGTGGAATGAGGACCATCATGGGTTTCAGGCCAACCAACAACAGAGAAGTTGAAGGCAGTGTGGACAGGGCCAGGACCCCCCCTGCGGGTCATCTTGGACAATGTCTCACATCCTCTCGATGATGTACTGGTCAGACACAAGAGCACATTCAGTGGGAGACTCATTCCTCCCAAATGAACAGAGAGCGCCACAGGAAATCATTCCTGCCTGTGGCCATCAAACTGTTCAACTCCTCCTTCTGAGTGTCAGACACTCAGAGGGTGAATAAACAGACTGATTCTGGACTCACCTCTGTCAGCAACCACTACCTCATTATTTAAGTGTCATCCTAACCCTAAATATTCTTTACTTTTATTTTTCACTTAAATATTGTAAATGTGTATTTTTGTTTTCTAACTCTTATTTTTTATATTTTTGTACATACTCCTTATTTCTAAATGTATGCTATTTTCTACTCTATTCTTCCTTCATTCTAGAATTCTCATTTTATTCTAGAATTCTGACTTCATTCTAAGAATTCTGCCTTTCTTCTACAATTCTGACTTCATTCTTACATTCTGACTCTGTTCTCGTATTCTGATATTGTTATAGAATTCAGATTACATTCTCAGAATCATGACTTTTTTTCTAGAATTCTGACTTTGTTTTAGAATTCTGATTTTATTCCAGAATTGGGGGATACAGACCCTGGTTCGGGTAGGGGAAAGACGAGTCAAAGGTAAGTGGGGTGTTGGAGATGGAGGTGACTCGGTGTTGGGGACCTGGGGTGGAGACTCACGGTGAGTTGAGCGAGTGGGAGCGAGAGAGGCCAGGGTGCTGTTCTTTATGGTACGGAGAAAACGTTTGGAATTGGAGATTCGGTGAAATCGGATCAGTTGGGGTTTGATTATGCCTTTGAATGTGTGTTTGGGATGATAGCTTGGACTTATGGAGTAGTGCATGTGTGTCTGTGGCTTTAAAGTAAACCTTGGTGCAGAGTTTTTTATGTATAGTGTTGATTGGCTGGAAAAAGACTGTGGTATCTAAGAAATTGACCTATTGTGGATCTATGGTGTGTTTGAGCTGGATGGAGGAGTGAAGACTGTTCAGTGTGTTTATGAAATCTGGGAAGAGTGTGATGTTGTGTGGCCAAGTACCAAATATGTCGTCAAGGAATCTGAGGTAGAGTGTGGGTTGTAGTGGACATTTGGCTAAGGCTTCCTGCTCCCACTCACTCATGTAGAGATTGGCGTAGGATGGTGCAAACCTCTGTCCCATTGACCTAGAGGAAATGTTTGTTGTTGAAAGAGAAGTCATTGTTGTTCAGGCAGATTTCTAGTAATTGCAGGAGTTCTTGATCTGGTCTGGTCTTGTCCGGGTATCTGTTGAATATGGAAGATATGACCTTTAGGCGTAATCCAGTGTTAATATTGGTGTAGAGACGGTCTATGTCGATGGTGAACAGATAGGATTTGTTGGGGACAGCCATTGGTCTGATGGTCTCCAGGAAGTGGTAGGTGTCCTTTATGTAGCTGGGATGTCTACTACTGGCTGGTGTAAATTTTTGTCCATCTGGCCCCGCAGGAAGGGTCTCAAATTGGGCCTTAAATTTCATAAGGGCATAAATAGATGGAAATTTGAAGTCCATAGATCAACATTTGGAAATGTATAGATTGAAATACGGAGGGAACCTTTTGCCATCTATCAGCTCATTGACTCCATATAGGAGGAGACTTAGGGCACTGCTGCCATCTTCCCTTTCAGGCAGACCATATCCCATGGCTCTATCTCCTTTTGTTGCAGAGTTTGGTTGGGAGTGGCCACACCCACTTGGGGCTGACATATGTGAAAAAACTCTTTGAGAGCTTTCCGACGGTGTCTTTGCCTCATCTGTCGGTGCTTCCCTTATGGAGATATAGCACTTAAGGTAAAAGTTGTAAAAATTTGATGCCTTCTAGCTCCACCCACAAAGGGCGGAAAGCAACGGTTCAAAGAGTTCCTGGATAGCTCATGGAAGTTGATGCCTGGCTTGTGGCTCTATGACCTAGTATGGCTAATTTGGCTTCTTTCATCTAATTAGGCAGGAAGGCCTGAAAGACCTTAAGTCCCACAGGCCTGGCTGCAGTCAAAAATCCACCGGGTGCCGAAATATTGACTTTGAGATATGGGCTTTTTTGATTTTGACATATGTTACAGAGCTCTGTGAGAGGCTTCGGGAACCGTTCCCCCCATGTCCCTAGCCTTTGGCATTTACGGTTT
Organism: Enoplosus armatus; assembly: GCF_043641665.1. Taxonomy (NCBI): domain Eukaryota; kingdom Metazoa; phylum Chordata; class Actinopteri; order Centrarchiformes; family Enoplosidae; genus Enoplosus; species Enoplosus armatus. The sequence continues at coordinate 21,449,947 of NC_092197.1, forward strand.
ACGGCCTTCCAAAGTCTAGAGGTCTACAGGAAAACTTTGCACAGTATTTCTGGTGCCCGTTCAGCCGTATAAAGAGAAACCACTTTGGTGTGAAACCTGGCATCCCTCTGATGGAGTGTGTTGATTTTGGTCCCTCTGGCCCCACAGGAAGGAGGAGGGGGGTCGCCTGCTTTATGTAGATTAAATTATGGGCCATTCAGTAGATGTAAATTTGGAAGAACTTTCACGCACCCTAGCTCCTCAGAGCCATGGCGTAGAACTTTGGTTTGAAGACGCCCTGTTCCGGCTTGTTGAGACCTTTCCTTAGACACCCCAGTTGAGGCTCTACGACAGAGCGGAGAAAAATACCTATTTGCCCATCCCCCACCCTCTCAGTGGTCCCAGCCAGGCCTGGCAGAACTGTTTTGAGCTGCTGAAATTAAATGAAAAAATAATAATAATAAATAAAAAAAAACAAAAAACAAAATCCTCCACATGGGAGGATTGACATGGTGTGGAGGCTTGTGTGCCTCTCTCATCAATGCACACTCCTGTTTAATGCACAGCTTTATAGTCAGAAACGTGAGGTTAGCGACACCAGCGACCATAGTGAAATGCATTCCTGGGGCCAGAGCGGGTGACATTGAATCAAATTTAAAACTGCTGGCTAAGGATAAGCGTAAATACAGTAAGATTGTTATTCACGTCGGCGGTAATGACTCCCGGTTACGCCAATCGGAGGTCACTAAAATTAACGTGGAGTCGGTGTGTACGTTTGCAAAAACTATGTCGGACTCTGTAGTTTTCTCTGGGCCCCTACCCAATTTGACCAGTGATGATATGTTTAGCCGCATGTCATCATTCAACCACTGGCTGTCGAGGTGGTGTCCAGCAAACGATGTGGGCTTCGTAGATAATTGGCGGACTTTCTGGAGGAGACCTGGTCTGATGAGGAGAGACGGCATTCATCCCACTTTGGATGGAGCGGCTCTCATATCTAGAAATCTGACCGACTTTATTAGTGAACCAAAACCGTGACAACCCAGAGTCCAGACCAGGAGGCAGAGTCGCAGTCCTACACGCTTCTCTGCGCTTCCATTAAGAGCATTTACCCACCCAAAACCCCATAATGACTGTGTCTGCCCCCCGACCACTTAAATGAATTCAATCAAAGTTAAACAGGAGAGGAGTCATTAATAAAAACTTAATAAAAATTAAGACCACTACTGCTATAGGCCAAAACAATAGGAAAATTAAGTGTGGGCTGTTAAACATCAGATCTCTGTCATCTAAAGCTGTATTAGTAAACGAGTTAATACCAGAGAATCATATTGATCTACTGTGTCTGACAGAAACCTGGCTGTGTCATGAAGAGTATGTCAGCCTGAATGAATCCACTCCGCCCAGTCATACTAATACTCACATCCCTCGAGGCACCGGCCGAGGAGGTGGAGTTGCAGCCATTTTTGACTCAAGCCTGTTGATGAACTCTAGACCTAAACTGGATTATAACTCATTTGAAAGCCTTGTTCTGAGTCTCTCACTCCCAACCTGGAAAACACTGAAGCCAGTCTTATTCGTTATAGTCTATCGCGCTCCAGGTCCATACTCAGTCATTATCGTAGGTGATTTTAATATTCATGTGGACGTTGATAAGGATAGCCTTGGTACTGCATTTATCTCTTTATTGGATTCGATCGGCTTCTGTCAGAGGGTACAGAAACCCACTCACTGTTTTAATCACACCCTCAACCTGGTTCTGACATGGACTTGAAATTGAACATCTAATTGTCTTTCCACAGAATCCTTTGTTATCGGACCATTATTTAATAACTTTTGAATTCCTATTACTGGACTACACGCCATTAGGCAAAAAAGCCTACACCAGATATCTATCTGATAGTGCTGTAGCTAAATTTAAGGAAGTGATTCCATCGACATTAAATTCAATGCCACGTCTCAATACAACTGAGGACTCCTATGCTAACCTTCGTCCCTCTCAAATGGACAATCTTGTTGACAGTGCTGCAGGCTCAATGTGATTGACACTTGACTCTATTGCCCCTCTTAAAAAGAAGATAATAAAACAAAGAAAGTCGGCTCCATGGTATAACACCCAAACCCGCAAATTAAAGCAAACAGTGCAGAAACTTGAAAGGAAATGGCGCTCCACCAAACTGGAGGAATCACATTTAATTTGGCAAGATAGTCTTAGAATTTATAGGAAAGCCCTCTGTAAAGCCAGAGCAGCCTATTACTCATCATTAATAGAAGAGAACAAGAACAACCCCAGGTTTCTCTTCAGCACTGTAGCCAGGCTGACATAGAGTCACAGCTCTATTGAGCCATGTATTCCTATAACCCTCAGCAGTAATGACTTCATGAGCTTCTTTAATGATAAAATTCTAACTATTAGAGACAGAATTGATCACCTCCTGTCTTCAGGTGGTACCTTACCTTCAAACACAGGAATCTCAGAAATAGCTGATGTATATTTAGATTGCTTTTCTCTTATTGACCTTCACCAAATTACTAAAACCATCTCTTCATCTAAGCCATCAACTTGTCTCTTAGACCCCATCCCAACCTGGCTGCTCAAAGAGGTTTTACCTTTAGTCAGCACTTCTTTACTAGACATGATCAATCTGTCTTTATTAACAGGCTACGTACCACAGTCCTTTAAAGTAGCTGTAATTAAACCTCTTCTTAAAAAGCCCACTCTTGATCCAGAGGTTTTAGCCAACTATAGACCTATATCTAACCTTCCCTTTCTCTCCAAGATTCTTGAGAAAGCAGTCGCCAACCAGCTGTGTGACTTTCTACATGACAATAAGTTGCTTGAGGACTTTCAGTCAGGTTTCAGAGCTCATCATAGTACAGAGACAGCACTAGTGAAAGTTACAAATGACCTTCTACCTGCATCAAACAAGGGACTTGTCTCTATACTTGTTTTGTTAGATGTTAGTGCTGCATTCGACACCATTGACCATCATATCCTATTAGAGAGACTGGAACATTTAATTGGCATCAAAGGATTTAAGTCGTATTTATCAGATCAATCTCAGTTTGTACATGTTAACGATGAATCCTCCATGTACGCCAAAGTCAGTCATGGAGTTCCACAAGGTTCTGTGCTTGGACCAATACTATTCACCTTATATATGCTTCCTTTAGGGGATATCGTTAGAAAACACTCCATACATTTTCATTGCTATGCGGATGATACCCAGCTATATTTATCGATCAAGCCAGAAGAACCTCATCAGTTAGCCAAGCTCCAAGCATGCCTTAAGGACATAAAGACCTGGATGACCTGTAATTATCTGATGTTGAACTCGGACAAGACAGAAGCTATTGTTCTTGGCCCTGAACACCTCAGAAACACAGTATCTAAGGATATTGTTACCCTAGATGGCATTGCCCTGGCCTCCAGCGCCACCGTGAGGAATCTCGGAGTTGTCTTTGATCAGGACATGTCCTTTAACTCCCACGTAAAACAAACTTCAAGGACTGCCTTCTTTCACCTCTGTAACATTGCAAAAATCAGGAAGATCCTGTCTCAAACAGATGCAGAAAAATTAGTCCATGCATTTGTCACGTCTAGGCTGGATTATTGCAATTCCTTATTATCAGGCTGTCCCAATAAGTCCCTGAGGACTCTCCAGCTGATCCAGAATGCTGCGGCACGTGTACTGACAGGAACCAGGAAAAGAGATCATATTTCTCCTGTATTAGCTTCGCTGCACTGGCTCCCTGTAAAATCTAGAATAGAGTTTAAAATCCTTCTCCTGACTTACAAGGGTCTTACTGGTCAGGCACCATCATATCTTAAAAGCTCATAGTACCCTATTACCCCACTAGAGCACTGCGCTCCCAGAATGCAGGGTTGCTTGTGGTTCCTAGAGTCTCCAAAAGCAGAACAGGAGCCAGAGCCTTCAGCTATCAAGCTCCTCTCCTGTGGAATCGGCTCCCAGTTTGGGTCCGGGAGGCAGACACACTCTCTACATTTAAGAGTAGGCTTAAAACTTTGCTTTTTGATAAGGCTTATAGTTAGGGCTGGCTCAGGCCTGCCTGGACCAGCCCCCTAGTTATGCTGCTATAGGTCTAGACTGCTGGGGGACTTCCCATGATGCACTGAGCTTTCCTCCTCTCCCTCTTCATCTTTGCACATTCATCACAGTCCAATGCATGTTACTAACTTTATATCTTCCCCGGAGTTTCTTTGTGCTTTCTCGTCTCGCAGGTTCCTGTGGATCCTGGTCCTGGTACGCCTGGCTGCTGCTGCCATGGGCCTGCCTGACTCTCATCACTACAGTTATTATGTTTAGTCGTAGTTCTGTTACTATTAAAGCTGTTATTGCTATTATTAATCTCAGCTATTATTACAGCTGTAACTACTATCAGTCATATTTCCAGTATTATTATAATTATAGCTGCTATTTCTACTGCTAGTGCTGCCATACATCTCTGCCTGTCTGTCTGTCTGTTGGTCTGTCGGTCTGTCTATCTGTGTCTCTACGTCTATCTCTCTGTCTCTGTCTGTCTGTCCCCCCCTTCTAGGTTTTTTTAGTCTAATGAATAAACGTACAAAATGTCAAATGACATACTCTGTCGGTCTGTCGGTCTGTCTATCTGTGTCTCTACGTCTATCTCTCTCTCTCTGTCTCTTTCTGTCTGTCTGTCTCTCCCCCTCTCTCGTTCTCCCTCCCTCTCTATGTCTCTCTCTCTCTCAAACCCAACCGGTCAAAGCAGATGACCGCCCACCTAGAGTCTGGTTCTGCTCGAGGTTTCTGCCTCGTAAAAGGAAGTTTTTCCTTGCCACTGTCGCCAAAGTGCTTGCTCATGGGGGGAACTGTTGGGTCTCTGTAATAACATTATAAAGAGTCGGTCTAGACCTGCTCTATTTTGTAAAGTGTCATGAGATGACTTTGTTGTGATTTGGCGCTATATAAATAAAATTGAATTGAAACAGTTACAGCAGATGTGGAAACAGGCCCAGATGTGAGAACTTCGAAGAAGTGGACCAGTGAAGCTGCAGAGGACCTGAAGGCGTGTTTGGACTGTGCTGACTGGGATGTTTTCAGGACTGCTACCAACAGTCTGGATGAGTACACAGAGGCTGTGACTTCATATATCAGCTTCTGTGAGGACTGCTGCGTACCAACTCGGACCAGGGTGAGTTACAACAACGACAAACCCTGGTTCACAGCAAGACTGCGACAGCTGAGGTTGGAAAAGGAAGAGGCGTTTAAGAGTGGCAACAGAGCAGAGTTTAAGGAAGCCAAGTACAAGTTTAGCAAGGCGGTGAGGGAAGCTAAACGACTGTACTCAGAGAGACTACAAGACCAGTTCTCCTCCAACGAGTCTGCTTCTGTGTGGAGGGGGCTCAGGCAGATCACCAACTACAAGCCAAGAGCCCCCAACTCTGCTAACGACCGACGCCTCGCCAACAGCCTCAACGACTTCTACTGTCGCTTTGAAAGACAATGGGACAGTCCTGACACCATCCCCCACACCATCACCCACCAGCTCCAGCCCAACAGCCCCAACCCCCTCATCACACCTGGGGCTGAACTCTCACACCTCCTACCACCACAGCTGCCCCCCACAGCGCCCCCCACTCCTCCAGCATCGACACCTCTGTCTGTCCTTGAAAGAGATGTGAACAGACTCTTCAAGAGACAAAACCCGCGTAAAGCTGCTGGACCAGACTCCATCTCCCCATCCTGCCTGAAGCGCTGCGCCGATCAGCTGTCTCCGGTGTTCACGGACATCTTCAACACCTCACTGGAGACATGCCACGTGCCAGCCTGCTTCAAGGCCTCCACCATCATCCCCGTCCCCAAAAAACCAGGGCCCACAGGATTAAATGACTACAGACCCGTCGCCCTGACCTCTGTGGTCATGAAATCATTTGAACGCCTGGTCCTGTCCCACCTCAAATCCATCACAGACTCTCTGCTGGACCCCCTGCAGTTCGCCTACAGAGCCAACAGGTCTGTAGACGACGCCGTCAACCTGGCTCTACACTTCATCCTCCAGCACCTGGACTCCGCAGGATCCTATGCCAGGATCCTGTTTGTGGACTTCAGCTCTGCCTTCAACACCATCGTCCCGGCTCTTCTTCAGGACAAGCTCTCCCAGCTCAACGTGCCTGACCCCACCTGCAGGTGGATCACAGATTTCCTGTCTGACAGGAAGCAGCACGTGAAGCTGGGGAAACACGTCTCAGACTCGCGGACGATCAGCACCGGCTCCCCTCAAGGCTGCGTTCTTTCTCCACTACTCTTCTCCCTGTACACCAACAGCTGCACCTCCAGTCACCAGTCCGTCAAGCTCCTGAAGTTCGCGGACGACACCACCCTCATCGGACTCATCTCTGGAGAGGATGAGTCTGCCTACAGGTGGGAGATTGATCACCTGGTGACCTGGTGCAACAGCAACAACCTGGAGCTTAACGCTTCAAAGACAGTGGAGATGGTTGTTGACTTTAGGAAGAGCGCAGCCCCACCCGCCCCCATCACCCTGTGTGACTCTCCAGTGGACACTGTGGAGTCCTTCCGTTTCCTGGGCTCCATCATCAGCCAGGACCTCCGGTGGGAGCTGAACATCAGCTCCCTCATCAAGAAAGCCCAACAGAGGATGTACTTCCTGAGGCAGCTGAGGAAGTTTAACCTGCCACAAAAAATGCTGGTTCACTTCTACACTGCCATCATAGAGTCCATCCTCACCTCCTCCATCACCGTCTGGTACGCTGCTGCCTCCACCAAGGACAGACGCAGACTGCAGCGTATCATCCGCTCTGCAGAGAGGGTGATCGGCTGCAACCTCCCATCTCTTCAGGACCTGTACTCCTCCAGGACCCTGAGGAGAGCAGGGAAGATCGCTGCCGACCCCTCCCACCCCGGACACCATCTGTTCGACCCCCTCCCCTCTGGCAGGAGGCTGCGGTCCATCAGGACCAAAACCTCCCGCCACAAAAACAGTTTCTTCCCCTCTGCAGTCAACCTGACAAACTCTCACTGACACCCCCCCGAACACTACCACAAGCTATACAAGCTATACGTTATATTAACGTACATCACCCCTGTCCCCACTGCGTTACATTAACGCACCCACCCCCTACTGGACACTTTATCTGGACACTTTACTTTACTTTATTCTGGTCACTGCACTGTTGTTATTTATCTTATCTTATTTTTATTTTATTCTTATTGTTATTTTAGCTTTTATATTCTACTTATTTGTTATCAAAACAATAGCACCTTCAGACCACAGCAAATTCCTTGTAATGTATGTTACTTGGCAATAAACAGTTTCTGATTCTGATTCTGATTCTGATGACCTTTCCCAATGCAACCATTTACATCCCTGTAATAAATCTTTCCAATAAATTGGACCCTCGTAAAAAGACTTTACTGACTCAACTCAACGACGCCATAACTTCCAGGTACACTTTCATTCCAGAAATTAATCCTCTTCTTTTTCAGACAGATAAGGACAACATTCATTGGACAAAACAGACGGCCGAGATGTTCAGGTACTGGAAACAACAATTAAACTTATAACCGGGGAAAACTGTCCAAGTACAACTCCCCAACAGTCCAACATTACTAACCTTTGCACCGTTTTCTCCCTCACAGCCGCACAGCTTGAGTTACTGGAAAAAGGTCTTACATTCATTCCCATACCCAACCCTCCTACCCGGCCAGAGCTCAGGGCGAGCCTCCACACCTTCCATAGGAGGCTCAAACTATTAGATCACTTCCAGGGGGGCAGAGGCGGGAGCCTGTGCCGTTTCCTGACCGTCCTTTTGGGAACCACACACCAACACCTTAACACTTGAAATAGCACAACTTATCCATAAAAATAACCAGGCACTCACACATTGGCGCCCCCTCACATTAGGGGACACCTAACATTAGTCAGGAACATAAACACATCATCAGAACGTTAGGTAACAACAAACACATAGTTATTAAAACAGCAGGCAATAGGGGCCAAATAGTTTTACAGAATAGGGACAAGTACATATTAGAGGCACACAGACAGCTTAACATCACATATTACAAACCATTATCACATTCATTACAATTAGAGACACAAACATTAGTTAGGGACATCACAGACACACTATATACCAACAAATTCATCACAGCCAAACAAAAACAATATTTGGACGGTCCAGACAAACCCAGGCCCCGGCTCTTCTATCTGCTCCCCAAGATCCACAAGCCTCTGGAGACGTGGACAGTTCCCTCTGTTGTTCCGGTCGGCCATCCCATCGTCAGCGACTGCGGTTCAGAAACCTATACAATAACAGAATACATAGACCATTTTATTAATCCACTTTCTAAACTCCACCCCAGTTACATCAAGGACACTTATGATTTTGTTAATAAAATAAAAACCCTTCAGGTACCCAGCCACACTCTCCTTTTTTCCATAGACATAGACATTGATTCAGAAACCTCACTTGGCCTCGCAGCCATACAGCATATATTCAATAAACACCCAGACCCATCCAGACCGGACAGCCAAATTTTACAGTTGCTTCACATCACACTCACCAGAAATGATTTCACCTTCAATAACCAACACTATCTCCAGCTGTGCGGCTGCGCTATGGGCCGTAAGTATGCACCATCTTACGCTGACATTTATCTGGCCCATTGGGAGGAAACGGTGTTTATCAGAACACCCAGAAAAACCCCCATATGTGTCCGGTACCTGGACGACATCTTCGGCCTCTGGGACCACACACCACAGGATTTTTTTACACACAATCTGCACCTTCCCGGAGCATGTGGAGGAGGCTACCAGTACCCTTTTTAGTGCGCTGAGACCTAGGGGATACTCAAAGCGCTTCCTTAGGAGAATCAAGGTGGAGATCGGCCGCACTTTCAACAAGAAGTACAAGGACACCTCCACTCGGCTGCCCGACCCTACCCTCGTCCCCTTGGTAGCAACCTACTCAGGGAACCTTAAAACTTTTCTGTGGTAAGACAAACTTTGAGGGGGCGAGGGGAGGCTGCGGCGTGCTGAGGGATTGCCGGCTGATCGCCGCCTACCGTAGGAATAAAAATCTTAAAGATTTCCTGGTCAGCTCGAGTTTAAATAAAAATGCAATGACTAGGGAAGCGCTTCGAGGCTTGGAGATTGGTTTTATTCGTCTCCCCCACATTTTGCTGAGGTTGGTTTTAATCCGTGGCAGGCCTTAAAGCCCACAACAAGAAATGCAGTTTATGCTACGCAGGGCCTGCCACAAACTTTATGTGGGGGAGACTAGGCATGAAATACATCTTAGAATTAAACAACACATCTATGTAATAAACAGCGGCAATGGCACGAGTGCTTTATATGCACATTTTAAACTCCACGACCAACACAACGTGCAGAGCATGGGCCTGGAGAGCAATAGGGACTGGACCACGACTCAGAGACGAGCAGCGGAGAGGAAGTGGATTCATCTATTAAAAACAATAGACCCAACCGGTCTCAATGAAAAATACTAGAGATGAATCCACTTCCAATTGTTAATGTCACATTTTATAGTATTTATTAGAAATACTAACCTCTTGGTCCCCCAGGGCCTCTCTCCCACAAGCTTTTAGCAGGATCTTCTGTGGTACAGCTTTACCAACTAATTGTTTTTATTCATATTCAGCATGTTTTCCCTATATTTATATACCCCAAACCTAATGCTAACACTAACCCCCATTTGGTAACATGTTTTTGTGGGACCCTCTTTACTGGTCTCATACGGTTGATTCTTTTAGCCTTCATTTTTTATGGATATATTTTAAAACTGATATAAATAATGGATACATATTGTTTTATCACTAACTTGTGTGGGTTTTTACTAATACATTTGAATTTGTTTGTGCATATATCAATGTTTTTTTCTTTTAAATAAATATATAATTTCTTGCACTTTGTTTTAGAACTTACCTTGGTATTAATTTTCATATATATATTTAATTTACCGGATATTTATATCATTGTTTCACCATACTACTACCAGAGACCCTGGTGAACCAGAGTATTTTGTTTTTTAAGATCAAGTTCCCGCTGACCGACCTGTCTAGTGGCCCAGTATACCCTATATTTTTTTTTTATATAGTTTTTAGGATGATTGTGATCAGGCCTTATAAACCCTGGGGTGTTTTTCTAATGAGCATTTTAGATTGTTAATAGCCCCCGTGAGCCCGTGCCCGTTGTAGCGCTCTTCCCAGAGCACTGCGTTTTAACCCAAACCTAACCCAGTGCCCGTCGCAGCGCTCCTAACCCAACCTAACCCTAACCCTAACCCTGCGCTTTTAACCCAACCTAACCCTTCCAAATTCCAACGTCAGACTTCAACTTGAAAGGTGGAACTTCGACTTCCACCTTGGAAAAAGTTGTGGTGGCCCTAATGGTCTCTCCAGAAGCTGCTTAGGAGCATGCTTCATGCCCTTATGAGTCCACATTCCAAATTCCAATATCTATTATGCATTAACAATGATACATTTTATTTGTAAAGCATTTTACATTGTTTGGTCTATGTGCCTCTCCACCTTCTCTCTCTGAATGCGTGTTTTCTTATAGATGGAGATCGAGACAGACCAGTAATGTCTTTCAATTCAATTTTTCAATTTTCAATTAAATTTTATTTATATAGCGCCAAATCACAACAAAAGTCATCTCGTGACACTTTACAAATAGAGCACGTCTAGACCGACTCTTTATGATGTTATTACAGAGACCCAACAGTTCCCACCATGAGCAAACACTTTGGCGACAGCGGCAAGGAAAAACTTCCTTTTAAGAGGCAGAAACCTCGAGCAGAACCAGACTCTAGGTGGGCGGTCATCTGCTTTGACCGGTTGGGTTTGAGAGAGAGAGGGTGAGAGAGAGAGAGACATAGAGAGGGAGGGAGAAAGACAGAGGGGGAGAGACAGACAGACAGAGACAGAGAGATAGACGTAGAGACACAGATAGACAGACCGACAGACCAACAGACAGACAGACAGACAGGCAGAGATGTATGGCAGCACTAGCAGGAGAAATAGCAGCTATAATTATAATAATACTGGAAATATGACTGATAGTAGTTACAGCTGTAATAATAGCTGAGATTAATAATAGCAATAACAGCTTTAATAGTAACAGAACTACGACTAAACATAATAACTGTAGTGATGAGAGTCAGGCAGGCCCATGGCAGCAGCAGCCAGGCGTACCAGGACCACGATCCACAGGAACCTGCGAGACGAGAAAGCACAAAGAAACTCCGGGGAAGATATAAAGTTAGTAACATGCATTGGACTGTGATGAATGTGCAAAGATGAAGAGGGAGAGGAGGAAAGCTCAGTGCATCATGGGAAGTCCCCCAGCAGTCTAAGCCTATAGCAGCATAACTAGGGGGCTGGTCCAGGCAGGCCTGAGCCAGCCCTAACTATAAGCCTTATCAAAAAGCAAAGTTTTAAGCCTACTCTTAAATGTAGAGAGTGTGTCTGCCTCCCGGACCCAAACTGGGAGCCGATTCCACAGGAGAGGAGCTTGATAGCTGAAGGCTCTGGCTCCTGTTCTGCTTTTGGAGACTCTAGGAACCACAAGCAACCCTGCATTCTGGGAGCGCAGTGCTCTAGTGGGGTAATAGGGTACTATGAGCTCTTTAAGATATGATGGTGCCTGACCAGTAAGAGCTTTGTAAGTCAGGAGAAGGATTTTAAACTCTATTCTAGATTTTACAGGGAGCCAGTGCAGCGAAGCTAATACAGGAGAAATATGATCTCTTTTCCTGGTTCCTGTCAGTACACGTGCCGCAGCATTCTGCATCAGCTGGAGAGTCCTCAGGGACTTATTGGGACAGCCTGATAATAAGGAATTGCAATAATCCAGCCGAGACGTAACAAATGCATGGACTAATTTTTCTGCATCTGTTTGAGACAGGATCTTCCTGATTTTTGCAATGTTACGGAGGTGAAAGAAGGCAGTCCTTGAAGTTTGTTTTACGTGGGAGTTAAAGGACATGTCCTGATCAAAGACAACTCCGAGATTCCTCACGGTGGCGCTGGAGGCCAGGGCAATGCCATCTAGGGTAACAATATCCTTAGATACTGTGTTTCTGAGGTGTTCAGGGCCGAGAACAATAACTTCTGTCTTGTCTGAGTTCAACATCAGATAATTACAGGTCATCCAGGTCTTTATGTCCTTAAGGCATGCTTGGAGCTTGGCTAACTGATGAGGTTCTTCTGGCTTGATCGATAAATATAGCTGGGTATCATCCGCATAGCAATGAAAATGTATGGAGTGTTCTCTAATAATATCCCCTAAAGGAAGCATATATAAGGTGAATAGTATTGGTCCAAGCACAGAACCTTGTGGAACTCCATGACTGACTTTGGCGTACATGGAGGATTCATCATTAACATGTACAAACTGAGATCGATCTGATAAATACGACTTAAACCAGCTTAGTGCGGTTCCTTTGATGCCAATTAAATGTTCCAGTCTCTGTAATAGGATATGATGGTCAATGGTGTCGAATGCAGCACTAACATCTAACAAAACAAGTATAGAGACAAGTCCCTTGTCTGATGCAGGTAGAAGGTCATTTGTAACTTTCACCAGTGCTGTCTCTGTGCTATGATGAGCTCTGAAACCTGACTGAAAGTCCTCAAGCAACTTATTGTCCTGTAGAAAGTCACACAGCTGGTTGGCGACTGCTTTCTCAAGAATCTTGGAGAGAAAGGGAAGGTTAGATATAGGTCTATGGTTGGCTAAAACCTCTGGATCAAGAGTGGGCTTTTTAAGAAGAGGTTTAATTACAGCTACTTTAAAGGACTGTGGTACGTAGCCTGTTAATAAAGACAGATTGATCATGTCTATTAAAGAAGTGCTGACTAAAGGTAAAACCTCTTTGAGCAGCCAGGTTGGGATGGGGTCTAAGAGACAAGTTGATGGCTTAGATGAAGAGATGGTTTTAGTAATTTGGTGAAGGTCAATGGGAGAAAAGCAATCTAAATAAACATCAGGCTTTACAGCTATTTCTGAGATTCCTGTGTTTGAAGGTAAGGTACTACCTGAAGACAGGAGGTGATCAATTCTGTCTCTAATAGTTAGAATTTTATCATTAAAGAAGCTCATGAAATCATTACTGCTGAGGGTTATAGGAATACATGGCTCCATAGAGCTGTGACTCTATGTCAGCCTGGCTACAGTGCTGAAGAGAAACCTGGGGTTGTTCTTGTTCTCTTCTATTAATGTTGAGTAATAGGCTGCTCTGGCTTTACAGAGGGCCTTCCTATAAGTTCTAAGACTATCTTGCCAAATTAAACGTGATTCCTCCAGTTTGGTGGAGCGCCATTTCCTTTCAAGTTTCTGCACTGTTTGCTTTAATTTGCGGGTTTGGGTGTTATACCATGGAGCCGACTTTCTTTGTTTTATTATCTTCTTTTTAAGAGGTGCAATAGAGTCAAGTGTCAATCGCATTGAGCCTGCAGCACTGTCAGCAAGATTGTCCATTTGAGAGGGACGAAGGTTAGCATAGGAGTCCTCAGTTGTATTGAGACGTGGCATTGAATTTAATGCCGATGGAATCACTTCCTTAAATTTAGCACAGCACTATCAGATAGATATCTGGTGTAAGCTTTTTTGCCTAATGGCGTGTAGTCCAGTAATACGAATTCAAAAGTTATTAAATAATGGTCCGATAACAAAGGATTCTGTGGAAAGACAGATGTTCAATTTCAAGTCCATATGTCAGAACCAGGTCGAGGGTGTGATTAAAACAGTGAGTGGGTTTCTGTACCCTCTGACAGAAGCCGATCGAATTCAATAAAGAGGTAAATGCAGTACCAAGGCTATCCTTATCAACGTCCACATGAATATTAAAATCCCCTACGATAATGACTTTGTCTGTTTTAAGGACTAAACCTGATAAAAACTCTGAGAATTCAGATAAGAATTCAGAGTATGGACCTGGAGCGATAGACTATAACGAATAAGACTGGCTTCAGTGTTTTCCAGGTTGGGAGTGAGAGACTCAAAACGAGGCTTTCAAATGAGTTATAATCCAGTTTAGGTCTAAAGTTCATCAACAGGCTTGAGTCAAAGATGGCTGCAACTCCACCTCCTCGGCCGGTGCCTCGAGGGATGTGAGTATTAGTGTGACTGGGCGGAGTGGATTCATTCAGGCTGACATACTCTTCATGACACAGCCAGGTTTCTGTCAGACACAGTAGATCAATATGATTCTCTGATATTAGCTTGTTTACTAATACAGCTTTAGATGACAGAGATCTGATGTTTAACAGTCCACACTTTCCTATTGTTTTGGCCTATAGCAGTGATGGTCTTAATTTTTATTAAGTTTTTATTAATGACTCCTCTCCTGTTTAACTTTGGTTGAATTAATTTAAGTGGTCGGGGGGCAGACACAGTCATTACGGGGTTTTGGGTGGGTAACTGCTCTAATGGAAGCGCAGAGAAGCGTGTAGGACTGCGACTCTGCCTCCTGGTCTGGACTCTGGGTTGTCACGGTTTTGGTTCACTAATAAAGTCGGTCAGATTTCTAGATATGAGAGCCGCTCCATCCAAAGTGGGATGAATGCCGTCTCTCCTCATCAGACCAGGTCTCCTCCAGAAAGTCCGCCAATTATCTACGAAGCCCACATCGTTTGCTGGACACCACCTCGACAGCCAGTGGTTGAATGATGACATGCGGCTAAACATATCATCACTGGTCAAATTGGGTAGGGGCCCAGAGAAAACTACGGAGTCCGACATAGTTTTTGCAAACGTACACACCGACTCCACGTTAATTTTAGTGACCTCCGATTGGCGTAACCGGGAGTCATTACCGCCGACGTGAATAACAATCTTACTGTATTTACGCTTATCCTTAGCCAGCAGTTTTAAATTTGATTCAATGTTGCCCGCTCTGGCCCCAGGAATGCATTTCACTATGGTCGCTGGTGTCGCTAACCTCACGTTTCTGACTATGGAGCTGCCAATTACCAGAATCTGCTTCTCAGCGGGTGTGTCGCTGAGTGGGGAGAACCTGTTAGAAACATGAAGTGGTTGGTGGTGAACCGTGGGCTTCAGCTGAGGGCTATGCTTCCTTCGGACAGTCACCCAGCCTCCCTGGCTTCCCGGCTGCTCGGGAATTGCCGGGGGGCGGCTAGCAGGAGCTACACTGAGTCGGTCCGCACCGGCTACTGGGGGCTGGCTGACTACAGCCGTCTCCATGGTGCGGAACCGCGCCTCCAACTCGCTGAGCCTCGCCTCCAGCACGCTAAATAAACTACATTTATTACATTTACCATTATCGCTAAAGGAGGCAGGGGAATAACTAAACATCTGACACACCGAGCAGGACAGAGCAGGAGAGTGAGAAGGAGAGCGAGAAGGAGAGAGAGAAGCCATCGCTAGCTGCTAAGCTAATGTAACAGACAGAATAGTGTGTAAACAACTGTGAGATTAGCGAAAAAGTCGCTAAAAGAAGGAGAGAACTATCAGTGTTAAGCAAAACTAATATACGTTTAAGTGGTTAGCGACTGGTTAGCCGCTGTAATGAAATATATACCAAACAAATATAACTTGTTTGAGCTTAGAGCAGCCAAACACACACGCTACCAGTGACACAGAAGCCGGAAGTGAAGCAATACACTTACCGCAGTACGTCAGTACGTCAGCACAGCACACAGTGGTGTTTAAGGAGTGTGTTGAGTAAATGTTCCGAGAGACAGTTAAGTCCTATTGAAAGAGTGACCTGTGTTGTGTTGTGGCAAAGAGGGAGTTTTTTTAAGATGGTCGTGATATGGTGAAAGGTGGCTCCGGGAAAGCTGTCTACCTGTGAATGTGGGTCTATGAAAGGAGGGATGCGGGAAAGGTTAGAGTCGCCTATAACTACCGTCTTTTTCCGCACCTCCAGCGACCAATCTTGTAATTTTCAGAATCAGAATCAGAATCAGAAACTGTTTATTGCCAAGTAACATACATTACAAGGAATTTGCTGTGGTCTGAAGGTGCTATTGTTTTGATAACAAATAAGTAGAATATAAAAGGTAAAATAAGAATAAGAATAAAAATAAGATAAGATAAATAACAACAGTGCAGTGACCAGAATAAAGTAAAGTGTCCAGGTAAAGTGTCCAGTAGGGGGTGGGTATTTATTCTGCGTTAATGTAACGCAGGGGGGACAGGGGTGATGTACGTTAATATAACGTATAACTAGTGTTTGTGTTCGGGGGGGGGGGGTCAATGTAAGTTTGTCAGGTTGACTGCAGAGGGGAAGAAACTGTTTTTGTGGCGGGAGGTTTTGATCCTGATGGACCGCAGCCTCCTGCCAGAGGGGAGGGGGTCAAACAGATGGTGTCCAGGGTGGGAGAGGTCAGCAGCGATCTTCCCTGCTCTCCTCAGGGTCCTGGAGGAGTACAGGTCCTGAAGAGATGGGAGGTTGCAGCCGATCACCCTCTCTGCAGAGCACATTTTCTGAATGTGCGTGGATTTGTATGTGGTTCCGGGTGACCTGGGGAGCCAGGTGTTGCCACAGAGATTCCCGTGAAGTGAGAGGTGGATGTTTCAGATGGTGGGATTAGGTTCAGTTTAGCTTTCATTCCGCCCTTCATCATCATCGAGTTTTTATCCACCTCAGTGCTTGTTGTGGCTTCACAGGGCTCTGCAGCACATTGCTCTGGCTCCCTCTGCTGGTGGTGTGGTGAGCCTGAAAAGGGATAAGATGAAATTGTGTTACTGCATGGAAGGGCTACATTACTGTACGTCTGTGTCAGCTCTGTGGGATTATTGACTGACTGTGGAAGGAGTGAGGGGGGGAGGGGGAGACGGAGGGACAGGCAAGGGACCCAGCCAAACTCGGCCCCAGACGGTCGAGTACACTCTGAGGCAGTGGATGGATGTCAACTTTAACTCGCTGTCTGAGGCCGCGCCTGGGCAATGGGGGCTGAGCCACCCCGCCGCCACCAACCCCCCCGACATACAGAGGTCTGAAAAAACTGGTGTTGTGGGTGAAATAGGAAGGGGACAACGGGAGACAATGGGGGAAGAAGGGGAAGGGGGGAGGTTAGGTTTAGGAGAAAGGTGCAGTGAAGTGATGGGGAGGGACAGAGTGGAGGGAGGAGGGAGAGGAAGGGAGTGACAAAGGTTAGGTTTAGGCAAGGGGGGAAGGGGGCTGGTAGGGGGGTTATGGTTATGGTAGTTGGGTTAAAAGTGCAGCGTAGGAGCGTTGTTAAAAAACACTTACCTTTAAAAACCTTTTGATAAATAACTTCCATGAAAGTCAATAAAATTGTTTATAAAAGCCCTGTGGGTGTGTTTTTTTGTTTTTTATTTTCTTTAAAAAAAAATTTTTTTGTGGGGTATATCTGGGCCACTGAACAGGTGCAACAGCGGGAATGAGTAAATTAAGAAGGTCCTCCGGCCTCCCCGGGTCTCTGAAGAGGTATGTATGTAGAGCCCGTCCCTGTGGTGACCTATTAAAAAGACCTTAATAAATATGTTAAAAGTACAGTGCCAAAACTGACATGGTAGTATAAAAATATGTGTTAAGTATTAGTAAAAGCATAAGTGCTAAAATATAGGGTTAGTAAAATGATAAAACATAAGTGCTTTGAAAAAAAATAAAACAATCCACACAACAATAAATCAATATACAATAAAAATAGAATCATAATGTTAACAACAAACATTAAAAAAACAGATGCATAAAAGTATAAAAGCATTTGTGTACTCAATTGTCAGTTTCAGCAGTGCAATAAAAACCATGAAAATCCAGGTCTGATAAGTGCTGTAAAAAATCACCACGAGCTCCGGGTTCTTCTTATTTGGTTTTATTATTTTGTGTGTATATCTATCACCTATTTTCTCTGCGGGTGGTTTCCTAGAGCGAGAACGAAAATAAATATTTATAAACCGAATCAAGGTTGAGGGGGGGTAGGAGGGAGAAGAAGAAAGAAATTCCTCGTGTGGATTTGCCTTTTGAATAAAGGGATAAAACCATGCAGGAAGTGCTATAAATTAGTCATAAAATAAGTGCAATAAAATGAATTATTCTATATAAAAAAAAGATATATTTACAAAAGAAGGATAGATAAAAGTGTTAAAACTATGTACATAGTTTCACTTAAAACTACTCTTTAAAAAAAAGGGGGGATCACATGAGGAGGATCATTCCATTAAAAATATAAATAACAAATAAATAAGATACTTAACAATTAATTACAAATTATTTAAAATAAATAAATAAATAATAATAACAAGTTCCATTTTCCACCCGGTAAGTAATAAGTAGATTTTCCGGTCCATGTGCACAAAAATGTACATAGAGTTCTGTTGTTTTCATTTTCCGACCAATCTGGTACATGTTGTTTCAATCGTTGTAGTAATTTGTTTTTGGTCTGTCCCACATACAGTTTACCGCAAATCCTACATTCAATTAAATAAACTAGATTTGAGGAGTCCAATTGGAAACTTTGCCACACAGGCGCACTCAAATCTGCGTACTTGTTTAAAATATATTTGATTGATCTAAAATGTACATTCTTTGGGTGCTGTTTTTCACTTTTTAAAGAGGCATGGACCAACAAATCTTTTAAATTTTTAATTGCGTTTAAAAGCCGATATGATTTTAAAATCCGACAACAGTTCCATAGCATCCTGTAACTTTTTAAAGTGAGGTTTTACAATTGAGCTCAGTTTCAGCGAGGCTGAGGACAAGGCGGTCACCAGAGGGACAATATTTTTTTGGTCCACACTGGTGACCCCATGTTCTCTGTCGACGCCTCGCTGTACTTCAGCTTTAATCGAACGCAGAAAGGTCCTACTGTAACCCCTTCTCCTAAGAGATTTGAATAGTATTTTTATTGCTACTTCGACATCCTCTAGCCTTGTACATATCCTGTTAAACCTTATTAGTTGGGCCTTAACAATCCCCCTAAAAGTGTGTTTAGGATGAAAACTGTTTTTATGTAACAGGGCATGGGTGTCCGTAGGTTTAAAATATATTCTGGTTCCCAGTTTCCACTTTTCTGATTGTTCTTTTATAATAAAAACCTGTGTATCTAAAAATTCGATTTGTAAATTGTATTTAACTTTAATCGAATTATGATGATTGTTCAGGATGCTTATGTACTGTTCGAAGTCGGATTTTGAGTGGGTCCAGACTCCAAATATCTAATGTATAATAATGGGAGTTTCGGGTACTTTAGGAAGACTGTTCGTTCCCAGTCAGCCATATAAATATTGGCATATGCTGGTGCGAACTTCTTTCCCATGGCTGTTCCATGTATTTGGAGATAGAGGCTCCGCAACGAGTCGTGAGCTCGGCTCAGCTGAGCCGAACCAGGTTGGAGGTGAGTACGGGTCAGGTAGACAGTTCTTGTACTCACAACACAGCTCTGGGTGGAGCGGAGGAGCCACGAGGAACCCGTCAGTAGACTCTCTCTGGGAGCCGGTCGGTCCGGAACCAGTGGAGCCTGTAGCCGAAGTTCCAAAGTGACGTTTTCATTCAAATCAACTCAAAAAAGAAGTTTTCACGCAAATCAGCTCCTAAGTGACGTTTTCATAAAAATCTGCTCCAAAGTGAAGTTTTCACGCAAATCAGCTCCGAAGTGACGTTTTCACGCAAATCTGCTCAGATATGACGTATTCACCCAAATCAGCTCCGAAGTGACATTTTCACCCAAATCAGCTCCAAAGTGACATTTTGACCCAAATCAACTCCGTAGTGACATTTTGACCAGAATCAGCTCTGAAATGACTTTTTCACTAAAGTGAGGTGGAAAACTCAAGTTTTCACCCAAATCAGCTCGAAAGTGACGTTTTGATCCAAATCAGCTCCGAAGTGATGTTTTCTCCCAAATCACCTCCGAAGTGAACTTTTGACCCAAATCAGCACCGAAGTGAAGTTTTAACTCAAATGAGGTAGAAAACTCAAGTTTTCACCCAAATCTACTCCGAAGTGACATTTTCACTCAAATGAGGTGGAAAACTCAAGTTTTCACCCAAATCTACTCCGAAGTGATGTTTTCTCCCAAATCACCTCCGAAGTGAACTTTTGACCCAAATCAGCACCAAAGTGCAGTTTTAACTCAAATGAGGTAGAAAACTCAACTTTTGATCCAAATCAGCTCCGAAGTGACGTTTTCACTCAAATGAGGTAGAAAACTCAAATGTTCACCCGAATCAGCTCCTATATGACGCTTTGACCCAAATCAGCTCCGAAGTTACGTTTTCACTCAAATGAGATTTAAAACTGTAGTTTACACCCAAATCACCTCCGAAGCGACGTTTTCACCCAAATCAGCTCCAAAGTGACATTTTGACCCAAATCAACTCCGTAGTGACATTTTGACCAGAATCAGCTCTGAAATGACTTTTTCACTAAAGTGAGGTGGAAAACTCAAGTTTTCACCCAAATCAGCTCGAAAGTGACGTTTTGATCCAAATCAGCTCCGAAGTGATGTTTTCTCCCAAATCACCTCCGAAGTGAACTTTTGACCCAAATCAGCACCGAAGTGAAGTTTTAACTCAAATAAGGTAGAAAACTCAAGTTTTCACCCAAATCTACTCCGAAGTGACATTTTCACTCAAATGAGGTGGAAAACTCAAGTTTTCACCCAAATCTACTCCGAAGTGATGTTTTCTCCCAAATCACCTCCGAAGTGAACTTTTGACCCAAATCAGCACCAAAGTGCAGTTTTAACTCAAATGAGGTAGAAAACTCAACTTTTGATCCAAATCAGCTCCGAAGTGACGTTTTCACTCAAATGAGGTAGAAAACTCAAATGTTCACCCGAATCAGCTCCTATATGACGTTTTGACCCAAATCAGCTCCGAAGTTACGTTTTCACTCAAATGAGATTTAAAACTGTAGTTTACACCCAAATCACCTCCGAAGCGACGTTTTCACCCAAATCAGCTCCAAAGTGACATTTTGACCCAAATCAACTCCGTAGTGACATTTTGACCAGAATCAGCTCTGAAATGACTTTTTCACTAAAGTGAGGTGGAAAACTCAAGTTTTCACCCAAATCAGCTCGAAAGTGACGTTTTGATCCAAATCAGCTCTGAAGTGATGTTTTCTCTCAAATCACCTCCGAAGTGAACTTTTGACCCAAATCAGCACCGAAGTGAAGTTTTAACTCAAATGAGGTAGAAAACTCAAGTTTTCACCCAAATCTACTCCGAAGTGACATTTTCACTCAAATGAGGTGGAAAACTCAAGTTTTCACCCAAATCTACTCCGAAGTGATGTTTTCTCCCAAATCACCTCCGAAGTGAACTTTTGACCCAAATCAGCACCAAAGTGCAGTTTTAACTCAAATGAGGTAGAAAACTCAACTTTTGATCCAAATCAGCTCCGAAGTGACGTTTTCACTCAAATGAGGTAGAAAACTCAAATGTTCACCCGAATCAGCTCCTATATGACGCTTTGACCCAAATCAGCTCCGAAGTTACGTTTTCACTCAAATGAGATTTAAAACTGTAGTTTACACCCAAATCACCTCCGAAGCGACGTTTTCACCCAAATCAGCTCCAAAGTGACATTTTGACCCAAATCAACTCCGTAGTGACATTTTGACCAGAATCAGCTCGAAAGTGACGTTTTGATCCAAATCAGCTCTGAAGTGATGTTTTCTCTCAAATCACCTCCGAAGTGAACTTTTGACCCAAATCAGCACCGAAGTGAAGTTTTAACTCAAATGAGGTAGAAAACTCAAGTTTTCACCCAAATCTACTCCGAAGTGACATTTTCACTCAAATGAGGTGGAAAACTCAAGTTTTCACCCAAATCTACTCCGAAGTGATGTTTTCTCCCAAATCACCTCCGAAGTGAACTTTTGACCCAAATCAGCACCAAAGTGCAGTTTTAACTCAAATGAGGTAGAAAACTCAACTTTTGACCCAAATCAGCACCGAAGTGAAGTTTTAACTCAAATGAGGTAGAAAACTCAAGTTTTCACCCAAATCTACTCCGAAGTGACGTTTTCACTCAAATGAGGTAGAAAACTCAAATGTTCACCCGAATCAGCTCCAATATGACGTTTTGACCCAAATCTGCTCCGAAGTGAAGTTTTCACCCAAATCAGCTCCGAAGTGACTTTCTCACTCATATGAGGTGGAAAACTCAAGTTTTCAGTAAAGTCAGCTCCGAAGTGACGTTTTCTCCCAAATCAGCTCCGATATGACGTTTTCACCAAAATCAGCTTCAAAGTTTTCACCCAAATCAGCTCCTGAGTGACGTTTCCACTGAAATCAAGTGGAAATCTCTAGTTTACACCTTAATCAGCGCAGAAGTGACGTTTTCACTCAAAAAAGGTGGAAAATTCAAGTTTTCACTCAAATAAGCTCCGATATGATGTTTTCACCCAAATCAGATCCGAAGTGACGTTGTGACCCAAATCAGCTCCGATGTCACATTTTCACTCAAAACAGGTGGAAAATTCAACTTAACAAGCAAATCAACGCAGAAGTGACGTTTTCACTGAAATGAGGTTGAAAACTGAAGTTTTTACCTAAATCAGCTCCGAAGTGAAGTTTACACCCAAATTATCTCTGAAGTGACCTTTTGACCCAAATCAGCTCCGAAGTGACGTTTTAACTCAAATGAGGTGGAAAACTCTAGTTTTCACCCAAATCAGATCCGATATCACGTTTTCACTCAAATGAGGTGGAAAACTCAAGTTTTCACCCATGAGCGCAGAGGTGAAGTTTTGACCCACATCAGCTCTGAAGTGACCTTTTGACCCAAATCAGATCCAAAGTGACTTTTTCACTCAAATGAGGTGGAAAACTCAAGTTTTCATCCAAATCAGCTCCGAAGTGACGTTTACACTGAAATGACGTGGAAAACTCAAGTTTTTACCGAAATCAGCTCCGAAGTGACGTTTACACCTTAATCAGCGCAGAAGTGACCTTTTCACCCATATCGGCTCCAAAGTGACGTTTTCACTCAAATGAGGTGGAAAATTCATGTTTTCAACCAAATCAGCTCTGAAGTGACGTTTACACTGGTAAGAGGTGGAAAACTCAGGTTTTTACCGAAATCAGCTCCGAAGTGATGTTTTCACTGAAATGTGGTGGAAAATTCATGTTTTCAACCAAATCAGCCCCGAATTGACGTTTTCACCCACATCAACAATGATATGACGTTTTCACCCGAATCAGCGCAAAGGTGACGTTTTCACTCAAATGAGGTTGAAAACTCAAGTTTTCACCCAAATCAGCTCCGAAGTGACTTCTTCACCCAAATCAATGTAGAAGTGAAGCTTTCACTCAAATGAGGTGGAAAGTGCCACATTTTCACTCAAATGAGGTGGAAAATGCAGGTTCTTACTGAAAGAGGTTAGGGTTAGGTTTTCAATCAAAACAGGTGGAAAACTCAAGTTTTCAATGAAAGAGGCGAAAAAATGAAGTTTTCATTCAAATGAGGTGGAAAACGGAAGTTTTCACAGAAACCAGCTCCAAAGTGACGTTTTCACTCAAAACAGGAGGAATACTCAAGTTTTCAGTGAAAGAGGCCTGAAAGTGAAGTTTTCATTCAAATCAGCTCCAAAGTCACGGTTTCACTCAAAACAGGAGGAAAGGTCAAGTTTTCAGTGAAAGAGGCCTGAAAGTGAAATTTTCATTCAAATCAGCTCCAAAGTCAAGGTTTCACTCAAAACAGGAGGAAAACGCAGGTTATGACTGAAAGAGGCCTGAAAGTGAAGTTTTCATTCAAATTAACTCCAAAGACACGGTTTCACTCAAAACAGGAGGAATACTCAAGTTCTCAGTGAAAGAAGCCTGAAAGTGAAGTTTTCATTCAAATGAGCTCTGAAGTGACCTCTTGACCCAAATCAGCTCTGAAGTGACGTTTTAACAGAAATGAGGTGGAAAACGCAGGTTATGACTGAAAGAGGCCTGAAAGTGAAGTTTTCAATCAAATCAGCACCAAAGTCACGGTTTCACTCAAAACAGGAGGAATGCTCAAGTTTTCAGTGAAAGAGGCCTGAAAGTGAAGTTTTCATTCAAATCAGCTCCACAGTCACGGTTTCACTCAGAACAGGAAGAATACTGAAAGGCCTGAAAGTGAAACTTGAGTATTCCTCCTGTTTTGACTGAAAACGTGATTTTGGAGCTGATTAAAATGAAAAATTCACCCTCGCGCCTCTGTCAGTCATAACTTGCGTATTCTTCCTGTTTTGAGTGAAACCGTGACTTCAGAGCTGATTTGAATGAAAACTTTACTTTCAGGCTTCTTTCACTGAAATTTGTCCTTTCCTCCTGTTTTAAGCGAAAACTTCACTTTGGCCCTCTTTCAGTCATGAACTGCGTATTACACCTGTTTTTAGTCAAACCGTGACTTTGGAGCTGATTTGAATGAAAACTTCGCTTTCAGGCTTCTTTCACTGAAAACTTGACATTTCCTCCTGTTTTGATTGAAAAATTAACTTTCGCCACCCTTTCATTCACAAAATGCGTATTAAACCTGTTTTGAGTCAAACCGTGACTTTGGAGCTGATTTGAATGAAAGCTTCAGTTTTGCCCCTCTTTCAGTATTAAACTGCTTTTAACACCTGTTTTGAGTCAAACCGTGACTTTGGAGATGATTTGAATGAAAACTTCACGTTCAGGCCTCTTTCAGTCAAAAGTTGACCTTTTCAACTGTTTTGAGTGAAAAATTGACATTCAGGCCTCTTTCACTGAAAACTTGTCCTTTCCTCCTGTTTTGAATGAAAGCTTTACTATCGGCCCTCGTTCAGTCTCAAACTGCATATTTCACCTATTTTCAATGAAAGCTTCACATTCGGCCCTCGTTCAGTCTCAAACTGCATATTTGACCTGTTTTGAATGAAAGCTTCACTTTAGGCCCTCGTTCAGTCTCAAACTGCATATTTCACCTGTTTTGAGTCAAACCGTGACTTTGGAGCTGATTTGAATGAAAACTTCACGTTCAGGCCTCTTTCAGTCAAACCGTGACTTTGGAGCTGATTTGAATAAAACTTCACGTTCAGGCCTCTTTCAGTCAAACCTTGACCTTTCCTGAAGTTTTGAGTGGAAACTTGACTTTCAGGCCTCTTTCACTGAAAACTTGTCCTTTCCTCCTGTTTTGAATGAAAGTGTCACTTTTGCACCTCCTTCAGTCATAAAGTGCTTATTACACCTGTTTTGAGTCAAACCGTGACTTTGGAGCTGATTTGAAAGAAAACTTCACGTTCAGGCCTCTTTCAGCCAAAACTTGACCTTTCCTGCTGTTTTGAGTGGAAACTTGACTTTCAGGCCTCTTTCACTGAAAACTTGTCCTTTCCTCCTGTTTTGAATGAAAGCTTCACTTTCGGCCCTCGTTCAGTCTCAAACTGCATATTTCACCTGTTTTGAGTCAAACTGTGACTTTGGAGCTGATTTGAATGAAAACTCCACGTTCAGGCCTCTTTCAGTCAAAACTTGACCTTTTCAACTGTTTTGAGTGAAAACTTGACATTCAGGCCTCTTTCCTCCTGTTTTGAATGAAAGCTTCACTTTTGGCCCTCGTTCAGTCTCAAACTGCATATTTCACCTGTTTTTAATGAAAGCTTCACTTTCGGCCCTCGTTCAGTCTCAAACTGCATATTTGACCTGTTTTGAGTCAAACCGTGAGTTTGGAGCGGATTTGAATGAAAAGTTCACGTTCAGGCCTATTTCAGTCAAAACTTGACCTTTTCAACTGTTTTGAGTGAAAACTTGACATTCAGGCCGCTTTCACTGAAAACTTGTCCTTTCCTCCTGTTTTGAATGAAAGCTTCACTTTCGGCCCTCGTTCAGTCTCAAACTGCATATTTGACCTGTTTTGAGTCAAACCGTGAGTTTGGAGCGGATTTGAGTGAAAACTTGACATTCAGGCCGCTTTCACTGAAGACTTGTCCTTTCCTCCTGTTTTGAATGAAAGCTTCACTTTCGGCCCTCGTTCAGTCTCAAACTGCATATTTGACCTGTTTTGAGTCAAACCGTGAGTTTGGAGCGGATTTGAATGAAAAGTTCACGTTCAGGTCTATTTCAGTCAAAACTTGACCTTTTCAACTGTTTTGAGTGAAAACTTGACATTCAGGTCGCTTTCACTGAAAACTTGTCCTTTCCTCCTGTTTTGAATGAAAGCTTCACTTTCGGCCCTCGTTCAGTCTCAAACTGCATATTTGACCAATTTTGAGTCAAACCGTGAGTTTGGAGCGGATTTGAATGAAAAGTTCACGTTCAGGCCTATTTCAGTCAAAACTTGACCTTTTCAACTGTTTTGAGTGAAAACTTGACATTCAGGTCGCTTTCACTGAAAACTTGTCCTTTCCTCCTGTTTTGAATGAAAGCTTCACTTTCGGCCCTCGTTCAGTCTCAAACTGCATATTTGACCAATTTTGAGTCAAACCGTGAGTTTGGAGCGGATTTGAATGAAAAGTTCACGTTCAGGCCTATTTCAGTCAAAACTTGACCTTTTCAACTGTTTTGAGTGAAAACTTGACATTCAGGCCGCTTTCACTGAAAACTTGTCCTTTCCTCCTGTTTTGAATGAAAGCTTCACTTTCGGCCCTCGTTCAGTCTCAAACTGCATATTTGACCTGTTTTGAGTCAAACCGTGAGTTTGGAGCTGTTTTGAGTGAAAACTTGACATTCAGGCCGCTTTCACTGAAAACTTGTCCTTTCCTCCTGTTTTGAATGAAAGCTTCACTTTCGGCCCTCGTTCAGACTCAAACTGCATATTTGACCTGTTTTGAGTCAAACCGTGAGTTTGGAGCTGTTTTGAGTGAAAACTTGACATTCAGGCCGCTTTCACTGAAAACTTGTCCTTTCCTCCTGTTTTGAATGAAAGCTTCACTTTCGGCCCTCGTTCAGTCTCAAACTGCATATTTGACCTGTTTTGAGTCAAACCGTGAGTTTGGAGCGGATTTGAATGAAAAGTTCACGTTCAGGCCTATTTCAGTCAAAC